>NW_018164909.1:41503-131948 GCF_001263595.1 Phalaenopsis equestris
TGGGAGGATACCGGCTCTCACTTCAGAGCTCCCACGTTCCCTTCACCTGAGGGCTAACATCTACACTTCAACACCCAAATGATAGGATCGAATTGGGGATTTTAGTTTGTCACTCTAAAATCTTCAATTCTACGTCCGATAATATTATTTCTCTATTTATTTGCACCAAACTTCCAAGGGCTTTGACCTCCCTGAATCTTGGATGTAATCTTCACTTTGTTGTAAAACTCAACATATTTTAACAAATCAATTGACCAGATTGAAATTAAATTAAGTTCGAAGTGAAAAGATCATTATAATTTCTTAAACATTTTTATGGCTTCACTAATTCAAATCACCATTTCACAAATCTCGAGACAAGACGAAAAACAGAGAAAACTATTCAGATCTTATGGGGAAAACACAACGAAACTCGGAATTCATATATAAAATCAAAGTCATACAAACTACAACAAGTAAATAATTTATCTCTAATTTCTCCCCAAGAACACTCCTCGAAGTTCCTCTGAATCTCTTCATTTATTTACAGCACACAGAATTTCTCTTCGAAGCAACAAGGAGGATGAAATCTCTCACTTTCTTTCCACTCTTACAATCTCTTGAAGAATTTCTCACAATATTGAAACCTTTCTAACCTCTTGGAACTCTCTCTAGCACTTCCTTTTCTCTCTAGATTCCTTTCCCCCTCCTAATTTTCTGCCAAAATAGTCTATTAAAGTTGTGGATAAGCTTTCCCAAGAGTTTCCTAAGCATCCTTTCAAAATTTAGCCTTATCCAAAGCTTGAATAGGCATAACGACCGAGCTCGCCGTCGGCGGCCTCGAGAGCGCCGTCGGCGGACTTCTGAAGAATTTTGTTCTGTAGCCTCGGGAAAAACTCGCTGTCGGCGGGGTCGAAGGCGTCGTCGACGGCCGTTTAAATCTCCACATTTTGGTCTTTTTCGTTCCAAATTCGCTCCTTTTTGAATCTTTTTGCTCCATTGACCCTAATATTTGCTTTTTTTTGCTTCAATGACCTTAATTCATCATTCCTACAACAAAACATAAAAGATATCTTTCTTTAAAGTGCAATATCATTAAAAACAGTATAAAATAGGTATGAAAATCTCAACATCTTTTCCTTTGATCATAAGGAGACAACTTCTATTTTGGACTTGGGCTCTTCATTGGGGTGAGAGCTTCTTACACTTGCTGATGGCACCTGACTAGCGCCCTTAGGTCTCCAAACTTTCCCTTGAAGTACTGACGACCGAAGACGGGGTGTCTCGTTGACGCCATCAATACGACGAAAGGAAGTGGCTCCCATAGTGCGCAGATCAGTTGCAACAGTAGACAATCTCTTACCATCCATTAAGGGCGATGATCTTGATCTTGATCGTAGTTTACGTGATTTTTGTTTTGTGGCATTGAATCTAGTAGTAGTGACATCGGTAATTATTCGATCTCCCAGTCGAAGTTTGGCAGAAATACGTGGTGGTGACACTTCTTTGGCCCTTTTGGTGGGTTTACGAGGTTGTCGAATAGATTCACATTCATCCAATATCCGTCTCTTCATTTGAGGGGATACAACACAACCCATCATTCTTAAGATCTCCTCAACAATTAAGTTTCAGGCACCGAGCAATTATCTTTTCGTGTCATTCTTTCGAAAACATAGAAAATCTGGGCGAGTGTCTCGAATTTTTTTCTCTTTTCTCCTTGATGACGAGGTGGTATACTATGTAAATAGCGAATTAGATCATACAATCTGACAATAATTTTACGAGTACTTTCTTTTCCATTGGTGGCAGACAAAGGATGAAACCTGCACCCGGTGTGGTGAATTGACTCAGCCTCCGGTAAAGAATTTGCCTGTGCTGAAGCTAGCTTGGCTGCTTGTGCTTTCTGAGTCCTCAATTCCCTCCTCCCGCGGTTCCTTCTTTAGGAACGCGTCAGTGGCGTAGACATAGAAGAAGAGCCAATTTCGAATGCAGAGTACAAAGGGGCAAAAACATTCATCGAATCGTCTTCATACATAATTTTCTTTCCTTTAGTTGACAAAAAGGTTGGCGCAGTGACGGTGAACCCAGTAGGTGAAGCTGTAACGATCCTGGCGGCAGTAGGAACCTTGCTAGCAATAGCGAGAGGGTCACTATCTTCTCCTTTTTTAGGGAAGGGAAATCATGGTCACTGTTTAAGTCGAACCTGGAGGATGGTTCTTGAATATCTGAAGTAGCCATTTTCGTTATCACATGAGGTGCTTTTCCAAGTAGTACTTCAAATTCCTCAAGTTCAGATCCAAACTGAATCGTGGAAGCAATGTGACGGACATTCTTATTAGTGGGTACGTTGAACAGGAAAGTCAAGCTTGGTGACGCCATTACTTCTGTCAATTATAGATTTTCGAGTGTTAATATTGTTCAAGACCTCGCAAGCTCAACATAGAAGCTGAAATTAACACAATTGCCTAGTGAACTGGGTACTACTCTTTAAAATTTATCCGTGTGAATTGTCATAAATTTTGTGATTTGTTTTGCTTTGGTTTAGATTTCAACATTGTCGAGGAAAGTTGAAAGGTAACTTGATGTGACTTGAAAGAAGGACAAACAAATTTCAGAAGAGAAGTGAAATGATTATGAGTCATAGGAGCTAGCCCAAAATAGGAAATGATTCATTCCACATTGGACCCACTCCGACCTCGACACACCACACTTATTAGGGGTCCATCCCACTAAACCTTAGGGATTTCTGAACCTCTTCTGCTTAAGGATGGTTAAGCAGACGTCTCTGGAATCCAAGAGGAATTGACTATACTGGCTTAAGGAAGAAATGAGCACAGTAAGTCAACAAAAGAATGGTAGTCTGGTCGATGAGGGACATAGACACACCATCGATGTATGAAAACAAAACCAGTTGTTCAAAGATGGAGAGAGGAACTCATCCCCAGCGGAGTCGCCAGGATTTGTCGGGCGGGTTATCTTTATCTTAACTTTATAATTTAAAAAGTGATGATTTTGTGATTTTGAAAATAATTTAAATATGAATATAATCTTTTTTATTTTTAAAAGTACCATTTTGATTTAAAATTAGGTGAGACCAAACGAGTTTTAGATTTTGAATAGTTTGGGTGACTAAACACAATACCACAAGTAATACACTTATTCCGGTAATACACTTATTCCGAAGAATTATTCCGAAGAATAAACATATCACCTGTAGTAGGCTCAATCACCTAAGCTAAAAAATTTGTGACATACGTTTGGTATGCGAAATATTTTATATGAGGCCAACAAGTTCTCATATCTAATACGAGAATTAGATAGAGTTTATTTTACCTGGGTTTCAAATTTCCTATAAAGGCAAACCCCTATAGTTAATTACATCTTAAATGACTGGGGTCATTTAAGAAAACTCTCGATTAAGATTATTACTTTTGCCTTCAAGATTTCAAACTTTAGGGTTTCCAAGGTAGGACATGAGAAAATCAAACGGGAGTGGCTCAAATAGGAACAATTATTTAAGGAATCCAAAGGGAAGAAAAGTATGAGAAATCACAAATCTGGGGAAAACCCCGGTGATCTCCCAAACTATCCTATCGTTCGGCTTTACATCTTTGAAATGAGGTTATTTAATGTTTAATCCTGCAATTTATTTAGAATTTAGGACTTATATTTGTACAATATCTGATCGTGCAAATAGTCTAAAAAGATAGGGGGATTTACACCTTACGTACAGTAATCTCGAAATCCTAAGTGTTAGGACTTATAATTGCACAACAGGGTTGCGCAAAAGCCTAAAAAGTGATATGTGAGGGTTTACGTTGCACTAAACAAACTATCTCGAAGTCTTATGAGTTATTTAAATTAAGGAAAGTGTTTATGTGATGTGTTTTGATGTTGTAGATCCTTCTTGATGTTGCTCTTGATGTTGCTCCTCGTCCTGCCCACGCTGTTCGCTCCAAGCTTTTCGTAGTAACACCTCCAAGTTTAATGTTAATCCTATACAACCACTAGGTTTTCCTAAACTAAGACATAGTATGTATCAAAGTAACTAAACATGCAATATAAAAAAATGAACAATATAGTGCACAGTAGAACGAAAAGACGGTATAACGTGCTGAAAGAATAGTATAACGTGATAGAAAGAGCAATATAACATGCTAGGAAATAAATAAAAAAAATGCTGCAAGGTTAATCACACCTGTAAATTTGAGAAGTTTGCTGCTCCTTTAAGCTAGATATTATTCACTGTATAAAGAAAAGTTGTTTGGAAACTTCGAGAAAATCGACGAATAAATCCGTGACGAAAGATTCGGAAAATTTAATAAATAATAATAAAAACTCTCGGGAAAATCCCGAAGAAAAGACCACGAGTGTTTTGTCTAAAATTCCAAAAAAACATACGAAAAAATCCAAAAAGAGGGGACCACAAGCACTCGAGACGGGGCTAGGCTCAAATATATATTTGTACTCGCGGGTCATCGAAAACTACTTGGTCACCTAGATGTGTAAAACTCGACACTCCACTAGAAGGATGTCCTATTGAACCTAACTTAGGAGGGTATTCCTTAATCCATGATCGGTAATCAACAAGTGGACAACCCAATTTGTGACACATCTTTAAAATTTAAGTTTTAACATGCATATGTATTTCAAGCATACAAAAAGAAAATTGTTTTAATTTTGATTTTTATAATGAAAATATTTTTATAAATATTGTATTTATTTTTATCAATTTATTTTATTAATTTTGAAAAAGAAATGGTTGTCCACAAATCGATAACGTCACCGAGCCTAGGACTACCAACATCCTAAGAAGGTATGGGTCCCCCTCTAGTCTTATGTCGGTGAATGATACTTTCATCCTACAGTTCATCAGGTCCCAACATTGAGTCCTGGTGTTGTAGGATGAGATATCATTCTACTCTACCGCCGGCGTGCCTTTGTCATCATCACCCTACGCTCCAAAACAAAACCGACCTACTTACGATCTTGCTTGATGATTTCACATATAGCAAAATGCTATACATGAGCACTTGTGTATCAGACATAAACACAGAAAATCGAACTAAGAAGCAAGGAGATAAAAAAAACAAAAATGAGGATGAGAAAGAGGAGAAATGATCCACCCAAAATATCGAAAGAAAAAAAAGGGTAGAGCAATTCTCAAAGTTATATCAAAAAGTCCTAAAAAATAAAGCCCATGGTCCTTGAATCAATCGTATAAAGATATCATTTTCTCACATTTCATAAGCGGATCAATCCATGAAGGGTATATTTTCCAAATGACAATTTTATGAATTTCCAAACCTTTTTATGAATTCAATTTATATCGAATTCATAATTTCTCAAAATAACATTTCAAGAAATCTTCATATGTCATAAAACAAGGGAGGCTAAACCATAAGGAACAACTCTCTGTTTTTTTTTTAACTCCAAAAGCTATGCCAATATCACTCCCCTTCAACTTCATCTTTAGTCAAAAGCTCCTTCCCTTTTCTTTTATATCTCACAATTATGAAATTGTACATGTAAATATTCATAATTAAAGCAATAGAAAGAGACAATCACTAGTCCAATTTATTCCACTAAGAGGTCATAAGTTAAAGCTCACGGGTAAGATAATAAAGGAGAGGAGAGCCCACGGGTAAGATAACAAGATCCACAGCCAAACTCCCAATTAGCTCACGGCTAAGGCAGCAAAAATCGTGGCCAAGCTCCAAATTCAGCTCACGGGTAGGAGCTAAAAGAGAGAAGAATTATAAAGGCAGTAAACATAATGCTCACGGCTAAGGCAACAAATCAAAACCACCAAGCCATCTTCTCGGCAAAGACAACAGGCCAAAGCCACCACAAAATAGATCTATGAATAGGGGCAGCAAGAGGAGGACCATAAATGTCATGAACATCAAATACGGCTCACATTAAACATTCCCACATAGTAGTGCATATGGAAATTTATGAATTTTGGGATGACAAACTTGATTACCCACAAAAATTTCAAAAGGAAGCGTTATTTGGATATCTTCCACACAAATTGAACCCAATTAAAAGGGGCAACCCAATCAATTACTTAGGCACAATGAACTTAACAAATGGAATAGAATAAAGAGCTGCACAAGCACATCCAAGCCCCAAGCAGTAAGGATAAGGTATCAGTCCAACAGAGGTGTAGTCAGATCCAACAAAACAGCGAGGTCAAAATCCAGAATAAATACATTTGATTCTAGCAAAGAGGACAAGACCAAAACCCAGAACAGGTACACATGGTCTCGGGCAAAGGGGCCACAGAAACAAAGCCAAGCCCCAATAAACCAAGCTCCATCAGGGAATAGTCACCCAAAATCGAGCCCAGGAAAAGGGCAAACCGAGCTCGACACAAGGGGCAAATCAAGTCCAGCAAATAAATTTAAAGAAAGACCCCCCAAAGCAATCCTTCCTGAAAGTTTCACGCAAATAGCCCCCATGGCTTCTAACTCCCAGCTCTTTAACCGCAAGAGTTTCGGCCAACAGAGAGGAAAAAAAACTCCCCTCGAACAACAAATCAGAAAGAAGTAGCTTTCCCTTACAGAAAAAAAAAAATTCAAGCCCTCTTTTCTCAAAAAACCTCCCTTTCTCTCTAAAAAATTTCAACAACCCAACACAGTAGACTAGGAAATCGTTTTATAGGTAGAGAGGAGAGGAGAAAAAGCCACCAACCAGCCTCACTAGCAACGAATCACACAATGGGGTAGTAAATGCTACAGTAAAGAGGGAGACAGTAAAGCCTCGAGAAGGAGAAGTGTCGGCCAGTTCGCTTCCCGCAATTGGAGAGCCGAAAAGCGAAGGGGAAGTTCGAGGAGGCAAGCCGTGTATGTGAAACGGCAGAGGAAGACTCGAGGAGATGAGCCGATAGCAAGAACAACAAGGAGAGCTGCGTGGATCCATCGTGGATCTAGGGCACACGAAGGAGAGGGAGACGAGCAGCGGGATCGAGCCGAACGCAAGATCGAATGAGGGTTTAAGCGTGCGGGTAGAGGTGTAAATAGGGTTTAAGATTTAAATTAAATTATAATTAGTGATATAATTATGAAAATACCAAATTTTTGAAAAATAAAATTTGATCTGCCCCTTTTATTCGTGCGTCCTAGCATATCGAAAATAGATGTCCCTTTTAGGTAATTTTGACATTTCAGACGCGCTGACGTGGTTCGTTTCGCTGTCGGAGGTCATTTTGATGAATTCATTAATTTGCGTGCAAATTTTATCGTGTCGGAAATATGACAATATGTGTCATTTCCCACTAAAATTGGTGTCCCGGACGCGCTGGCGCAGTCCATTTCGTCATCAGGGTCCATCCAGAGAAGTTCGCATTTACACTCATCTTTTAAGCTTAATTGAAGTTTGACCTCGTGCAATTTTGTGAATTTTGTGCATTTGGTGTGTGTATGTGGCGATAAAGTCGTGAGGAGGTTTTCCTAGGGCTTGAGGTCCTATTAGGAATTTATCGTTGAGTATTCACAAAATAGCTCTTAACCTTTCGTACATAAGACGATGGTTTTGAGACCATAAATGCTAGACATCACAGGAAAATAAGAAGTGTTTTTGAAATTTCTAAAATGGTGGGTACCAATTTCTAGTTTTCTAAGATGGTCAACAGAAACTCCTAGAGCTAGATCCTAAGGCCCTAAGAAAAAAGAAATGACCTAAAAAATGAGGTCAACAGTAGTGGAGGACCTTCAAAATTTGTACCTTATGTTTTGAATTAGAAAGAACAATTAGAAGAATTTTAAAACAAAAAAGACTTCTCCAAGAGGAAATGGTTAATATTCAATAGAACAACTTAGATAATCAAATACCTGAAAATGAACATTATAACACACATAGACTATCAAGAGATTACACTAATCTTACGGCAGATGAAATTCACTTAAGCATATAAACTACCGTAGAAGCTAACACAGTTGAGTTGAAATCTGCTATTATCTAAATGGTGCAGAACAATCAGTTTGGGGGAACTCTATCTGAGTATCCAAATTTATATTTAGCAAGTTTTCTAAAACTGTGCGTTACATTTCATTATAACGACATTTCAAAAAACATTGTTAGACTTCATCTTTTTCCTTTTTCTTTAATGCATAAAACTAAAATGTGGTTGCATTTATTAGAATCTGGATCTATAGGATTGGGGTGATTTAGCTCAGAAATTTCTAGCTAAGTATTTTTCACATTAAAAAACTAATGAACTTAGAAATGATATTACTTTATTTTTCTAGCATAAAGGTGAATCAATATACTAATCATGAGAAAGATTTAATGAATTTCTTAGAAAATGTCCACATCATGCTCTATATGATTGATTAATCATTCAAAGGTTTTATAATTGGTTAGTAGAATCCTTTAGATCTATCATTAATGCTTATGCTGGTGGTTCATTCTTGTCGAAGCCATTTGATGAAACTTATTCTTTAATTGAAGAGACGACTACAAATAATTTTCAATGACTTTCTAAAAGGTTAAATCCTAGAAAGGTAGCTAGTGTTCATAATACAGATGTGTTGTCAATTCTTACTTCTCAGGCTGCAACAATATCTAGGAAGCTAAATCAATTTGGAATGAATCAACCTTAAATACCTTCAACAATTGAGGAAAATTCATTAGGATAGATGGTTGATTCTAACACTTCATCGTTAGAGACTTTAAATGCCATTAACAACAAACCTAAAAACTCTTATTTCAACTTTCGTAATCTAGGTTGGAAGAACCATCTTAATTTTAACTTGAATAATAATTCCAGAGGTGGAAACCAACAATGGGGAAATAATCTAAGTAAATCCTGTAGGAAACCAACAATGGGGAAATAATTTCAGGGTGGTACAACTATATTTCTTCTTATCCACCAGTGTTTAACAACAATCCATAATTTAAGGAGAAGAAGTTGTGTATAGAGGAGACTGTGTTGCAAATAAGAAATCAATTGAAAAGTTTAGGTGCAACGATAAGAAATATAGGAAATAAATTGAGACAAATTGCTAACTTACTCAACAATAGGCCCTAAGGAATTCTTCCTAACAACACTGAGATAAACCCTAAAATGAAAAATAAAGAACAAGTTAAAACTGTCTAACTAAGAAGTGAAATAAAGATGGAGGTTGTGGTTCAAACAGAAATTGAGTTTGAGAGAGTAGGAAAATTGAAAAATCTAAAGAAAATATTTCTAAGGAAAAATCAATCTCTTCAACTAGAATTAACTTAGAAAAACCACAACACCATTTTCTTAAAGACTTAAACAGCAGAAGTTAAATCAACAATTTTCAAAGTTTATGGAACTATTTAAGAAGTTAACTATTAAGATTCCTTTAGCTGAAGTTCTGGAGCAAATGACCAGTTATGTAAAGTTTATGAAAAACATTTTTAATAAGAAGAGAAAATTTGAATATTATGAAACTGTTGTACTTAGTGAAAAATGTAGTGCTATAATTCAGAAAAAGTTTCCTAAGAAACTTAAAGATCCTAGAACTTTACTATTCCTTGCGCGTAGGAGAAAATTTTTTTTTGAAAAGTTTTATGCAATTTAGGAGCAAACATTAACCTTATGCTGTTATCTATTTTAAGAAGGTTAGGTTTAGGAGAGATTTCTCCAACTATTGTAACACTTCAGCTAGCTGATCGATCTATCACTTTTCCTAAGGGAGGCATAGAAGATGTTTTAGTTAAAGTAGATAAATTCATCATCCCCGTTGATTTCATCATGTTAGATATGAAGGAAAATAAAGAAATTTTAATTATGTTAGGGAGACATTTCCTTGCTACTGGACGAACTATGATAGATGTGCAAAAAGATGAGTTAACTATTAGAGTCAATAATTAGGAAGTTATATTTAATGCCTTAAAATCTATGAAATATCCTGCCAAAGGAAAAGAAGGTGAGTGTTTCAAATGAATTT
The DNA here is from genome assembly GCF_001263595.1 of Phalaenopsis equestris. Lineage (NCBI taxonomy): Eukaryota > Viridiplantae > Streptophyta > Magnoliopsida > Asparagales > Orchidaceae > Phalaenopsis > Phalaenopsis equestris. The sequence goes on from NW_018164909.1 coordinate 51,406, forward strand.
AATTGATTATTTAAGTAGTAACCATTTCAAAGAAAGTTGTGAAGCTAAATCAGAAAAATAAAAATTAGATAATGGAAATGATATGAATTTCCAAGATTATTTGGAGATAGTGCCTACCGAAGATTCAAAATTTGTTCAAGAGGTTTGAAATTCTAGATATAACAGAAAATAGTAAACTGCTCATTCTTTCTATTGAGAAACCTCCTGAACTTGAGACGAAGATGTTTCCTACACATTTAAAGTGCTTATTTAGGAAACTCATCTACATTACAAGTCATTATATCCTAAAATTGGACCCACACTTGAAGAAAAATTAATGAAAAGTCTGAGGAATTATAAAAAAACTTTCAAATAGACTTTAGCAGATATTAAAAAAATCAGTCATTCAATTTATATGCATAGAATCCCGATGGAAGATAATCATAAACCAAAGATGGATCTTTAAAAGAGATTAAATTTAATCATGAAGAAAGTTGTTAAGAATGAGATATTAAAGTGGTTAGACGTAGGTATTATCAATTCTATTTCTGATAGTGTTTGGGTTTGTCTTATACAATGTGTTCCTAAGAAAAGGGGAGTGCAAGTAGTTGTAAATGAACAAAATGAATTAATTCCGACCAGACAGTACCAGACAGGTTACCGAGTGATGAATTTGTTTTGATTATAGAAAATTAAATTTAGCTACTAGGAAAGATCACTTTTCTTTATCCTTTATCGACTAGATGTTGGATAAATTAGCTGGACATCGATACTTTTATTTTTTAGTTGGATATTCTAGATATCACCAAATACTCATAGCTCCCAAGGATCAAGAAAAGACTATAGTCACGAGTTTTTATGAAACTTTTGCTTTTAGACGAGTGCCCTTTGGGTTATGTAACACACATGCTACTTTTTAAAGGTGCATGATGTCTATTTTCTGTGATTTAATTAAGAAAGTGATATAAGTTTTAATGGATAATTTTTTCAGTGTTTGGAACTTCATTTGATTTATGTTTAGACCATTTGACAAAGGTGCTAAAACACTGCGAAGAAACTAATCTTATTTTTATTTGGAAAAAAAATTGTCAATTAATGATTGCAGGAGGAATTGTTCTGGGACATAAACTATCTGAAATGGAATAGGCCCAGTAAAGATTCAAGCAATTACTAAACTACCTCCTACTACAACGAGAGGAGTTAGAAGTTTTTTGGGTCTTGTTGGATTTGATAGGCAATATATTAAAAATTTTTCAAAAATCGCCAAGCCAAACATGCGCTATTTATTTTTAATCAAGATTGCCTAAATGCTTTCAATATCTTAAAAGAAAAATTAATCACCGTTTCTATTATAGTATCACCTTACTGGGGGAGGCTATTTGAGTTGATGTGTGATGCAAGTGATTATGCTATTGGAGCAGTGTTAGGAAAAAAATATGATAAAATTTTTAAAATTATATACTATGACAGTAAAATTCTTAATGAAAATCAAATTAATTACACTACGACTGAGAAAGAATTATTGACAATAGTATATGTTTTTGATAAATTTAGGTTCTCTCTCTTTGGAATTAAATGTATTGTTCACATCGATTATTCTGCTATTAGATTTCTTATGCTAAAGAAGGCTGCTAAACCAAAATTAGTTAGATGGGTCATTCTGATGCATGAATTCGATTTTGAAGTAGTGAATATGAGATGATCGGATAATCAAATTGCTGATCATTATCTTGACTAGAACAAGAAAATTCTTGTAATTTTGAAGATGAAATTAATGATATTTTTTCTGATAAGCAACTGTACGCTATTACTGATTGACCTGTTTCGTGATATGTAAACATAGTGAATTTTATTGTTAGTGATATTATATCATATGGATTAACATACCATCAACGGAAAATTCATTCATGATATGTGATCTTAATTTTGGGATAACCTATATTTGTATTAAAAAATGTAAAGATCAATTTATCCGAAAATGTGTACTTTTAGAAAAAAACCCGTGAAATTATTCAAAAATATCATGACTCTGAGTTTGGAGACATTTTTGTGTTGATAGGATTTCATTTAAGATTTTACAATCTGGATTTTTTTGGGGACAATTTGGGCGGGAACATGTGCCCCCCCCCCCCCCCCCCTCAAATTTTTGCGAAACCTTTCATCACCTAAGTTTTCCTTTCACGAATTAGTGCTGGTATCAGCTGCATTTTTCCCGCCTCGACTCCTCACCTCACCCCATGAAAAAAAAAAAAAAAAATATAGCTTGAAAAACTTTTACAGTAAACTTTACATTGGAGTTGTAGTCTCACCCCATGAAAAAAAAAAAAAATATAGCTTGAAAAACTTTTACAGTAAACTTTACATTGGAGTTGTAGTCGCCCCAAAATGACCTTAGAGGGTTTCTCTAATGAATAAATACACGTCTCTGTTCCCCAATGGCAGAATTGGGCTCTAATGAATAAATTTCTCTAATGAATAAATACACGTCTCTGTTCCCCAATGGCAGATTTGGGTGGGGCCCGAGGGAACATGTGCCTCCCTCAAATTTTTGTGAAACCCTGCTGTCGCTCGTATTTTTCTTTTGTGAGATTGTGTTGGTCTCTTTTTTTCGTATCTATGCATGTGTTTGGAAGGTTATAATGGCTCCTCTTTCGTATCATACATATGTGATGCCCCTGTGGTTATGTGATCAGACCAACAAATGAATGGTGACGATTAAGCAGAGCACTGTGAAAAATGTTAGCTTTTTCACAGTGCTTGATTATTCATTTTTTAACCACAGATGCCCCTGTGGTTAAGTTAGCTTTTTCAGTCTTCTGTGAAAAATGTGAAGGTCTCTTACTCTGATGATGGATTTTTTTCATGTCTTCATCTTGATAAAAAATGTTATTTCTGATTTTAGCTTGATTGCTTCGTTTAAGGAATTTTTTATTTCTGTTACTGGTCCAATTTATTGTTTTATTTCCAATTGTTTTCTTCATTATGTTTTTCTGATGTTGAACAACTATTTTTTTTTCTTAAATTACTTTTTAGCACAAGTATTTATTGAATGATTTGAAACAATGCTATATATCATCATAATCAGCACTAGTTTTGTGAATGCTGTTCTGCAACAGAAGACTGCTGAGTAGTTTTTTTTTTGGGTTAAAATATGGCACCGTGTTTGCAGTCTAGGTTAATTATTCACTCTTAAGAGTTTTGTATGAGCATGGTTGAGAACCCTTCAGTTTTGGTTTTTTCTGCCGGTTAATTATTCCACAAGGACTATGATATTATATTCCTATATAATTTTGCAGGAATACATCAATGGATTATGATGAAAATGATTTTCAAAGCCAGAACTTTGAGTTAGTTGGAGAAGACAAATTTTCTGTGAACTTGCGGTCATTTCTTCTTCCAAGGTTTGATCTTGATGAACATCTTAGTTTTCATGGCTTAATTGAAGAGCAGGATTTTGGCATTCAAGGTCAAGAAAATAATTGGATTGATTTTCCACCTGGGAGTAGTGCCTTAGAGTTCAGTTCAAGTGCCGCTGAATCTTGCTCGATTGCTAGACATAACAATGTCTGGTCGGAGGCAACATCATCTGAATCTGTTGATTTGTTATTGAAATCGGTGGGAGAGGATGAAATGATTAATGATAAAGCTGTCATCATGGACACGAGTGCTAATGATGAATCTCATGGTGTTGATGATCAGGAGGTTCTCTACGGCGGGAGGGGTGATTCCCATGAATCATCCATGATGGATATCCTACATGCTGCTCCAGAATTTGCACACGATAAATATCAGAAAAAATTACCAGGTACAGATGAAGGCCAGTTGGAGTTGTTATCTAATAATGCTCATGGCTCATTTCAACCAGCTGAAGGGGAAGAATCAAGAATTGCCATTTACGTTGAACCTTCAAACAGAAACCATAATCCTGATGAAAAGATTGATGTTGGTCAGTATAAATTAGTTGACATTGTAACTTCTTTGTATAATGGTATTGCAAAATCAAAAGCGGATGACAGTGATTTGTGTGCAGTTCTATATGAAAAAGATGTTTGTGAGGTGCTTTTGAAAACAGAAGTTCCATCTAGTGATGAGTCTGATTCATCTGTGGTGGATGCCCGGAGTCTAGCATCTAATCAAGATAAACTTGATATAGAAGCTGAAAAGTTGAACACTGGGTTGTTTGGCGTTGGGCAAGATCAGAGTAATATCCGCGATAGTTCCGCTTTCTTATGTGATCATGTACATAAAGAAAAATCTTTGGTAAAACATTGTGATGACAAAACAAACCGTCAGTTGGCATCCAAATCAGATGCTTTGGAGCTGCTGGATACAAATTGCATTGATTCTGTATTTTCTGGGAATTCTGGATTGGTGATGACTGTTCCATGCGAAACAAAGTCTTTGAGTGGTAATAGAGGGGCTAGTGAAAAATCTTATGCCAAAGAAGAGTGTATGAGCCCATTAGCAGTGGAACAAGTAGAAAGAATTGGGAATAATTCTGTTATCTTGCAGACAGTGCCTCAATTAAAAGAAGGATCTAGAAGTATTGGTGACAGCTTGACATCTGATTCTGTGAAAGATGATGTCCATGGTATAAGAATTCAGTTAATGAAGAACTCTGCCATGTCTTGTGATGATAGAGGAGGAAAACTTAAGACACACATAGATGCCATTGATAATAATCAAGATCTACAAGGTGAGCTGGTAGAAAACAAAAATGTTGATATTGCAATTGCTACTCAGCTGCTAATAGAATCACCTGCTTCTATTCATGCTAATTATCAAACTCGAACTGAAATTAAAGAATGTGAAAGGATGAGCACTAATTCATTGAGTTTCACCTGTGAGAAGCCTGGATTGGTTGTTGAGGTTAACCATGATAATGATATGGATGTTGACAGACAGGAGGTGAAATTACATGAAATTAAAGATGCAACCCCTGATGAATCTTCTTTACCTGTTGCTGTGATTGGCGAGTCTTGTCAACCAATCACTGTGACTGACACGGACTCTAGGATGTCACCTTCTACTTGCTGCAAATCAAGTCTCTATAAGGCAACCGTATCGGTTACTGATTTGAAGGAGGTTCATATTGAACAAGTTCATGTTTCAGTTGGCAAGGAGACCACAATCACATACATCATTCCTAGTAAAATTAGTTCAGACCCTGTCTCAATAGTTATGGAGAAGGCTCGAGACTTGCCTCCTGCAATTCAGGATACTGCTGAAGGTTTGCTCCTGAAAGGCTCTGAAAACAAATTGTTAGAAGAAAAAATAGGCAAACTTCTAACCTAAAACTATTTCTATTAGTTTTAAATAAGGAAGCTGTTAAAGTAAATGAAGTTGATATTAATTTTATTTTTCTTTCAGATTTTGATCCGTTATCTCCGCCGCTTGAGAAATCTAGTTCTCTTCACTTGTTAACTCCCGAGCTTGCTACTAACATTGATTTGGCCGTTGGAAAGAGTGAATTGCTGATTCAAGTACTATCTGCATCAAATGTAATCGACTTTGATAATAAGGATGTGAAGATTACTGGAGCTACGGCCTCATCAAGTTCAACTACTGATTCAATTAAAGATAACGAGAGTGACTTGGGTTCATTTTCTTATCCATTAAACATGAGAGACACACCCTCAGAAAAAGTTTCCAATGGTGATTTCTGGTGATATTGGAAAGATATTGATCTCGACTTTTTTCGGGGGTCATTTTAGTCTCACAATTTATAAACACGGTTTAATCCCCAAATTATTTTTAGTATAGGTTGAAATAGTGTCCAATGAGGACTATTTTTACATATTAAAATAGTTCGGGGATTAATTTGACACTTTTATAAACTCTAAGACTAACATAACCCAATGTAAATAGTCGAGGGACTTTTTTGGTTCTTTACTCTTTATTTATTCATTGAATTGCCTTGATTCATTTATTTGGGGAAGCCATTACTTGGATGATAATGCTGATGTTTTATGTTTCCATGCTTTTACTTTTTTGAAATAGATGCTCAGTTGGCTTCTCCGGTCAAACCAACCGATTCTCAGCAGTCAAAAGGTACTGTTGTCCTGAACTTGGCCACTAAACAGAAATGACCGTCATCATGTTTAACCATACCAGATTCATTCAATTCTGAAGAAAATGACATGAAGCTTTCTGGATATTCTATGCTATCAAACTTTACGAATAATGTAGATAATGATTCTCTTAGTGTGGAAATTACAGGTTTTAACTGCGTTAAGGATACTTCAACAGATCACCTTGGAAATGCTGTAGTGCAAGCTCCATCTTTAGTGCGAAGTGTTGATTTTACTCAACCTCAAAATGATATTCTATTTTTGGCAGGGAATGGTGTTAGAAGTGGGAAAATTCTGCCACTGGAGGGGAATGCCGTTGCACACGGTTCTTTTCAAGAAGGAAATGATGACATTCCTAATTTATTAGTAGTTTCCCATGTTGGGAATGAAGTGCCAGTTGCTTCAGGTAAGTAACTTTCATGGCACTTTTATTTGGTACTTTATGTGCAATGCCAATTTCTTGTTTTTAAGATGTTTCAAAGCTTGAGTACTTTAGAGGGGATCCAAATAAAAAAAGTCTTCTCCTTGGGGTGAAAGAATTTACAGGAAATAAAATTGAATTCTCTTACTTTTCTAATTGATTGCACCTCTTAGCCTATAATATAATCAGACCTGCCCTATAATCAGACCTGCTCAACTATATTTGTGTTGCTGTTACTTCCCGAATTGTAATGCTTTTTGATATTCTCCAGATTGTAATGTTTTTTTTTAATATATTTTCTTGCATCGGCCTCAGACAACTTGGAAGGCTTGTGCAGCTTTTGTGCAACTGCGGTGTTATTGTCACGATAAAGGGAGCATAAATAGGGCTTAGAGATGGAGCATAATCGATTATGTCATATTTTTCATTTTTGTGTTGTGCATGAAAAGTTCTGAACGTGGTCCCCGGGCTCTGCAAATTCGCTCTATTTACTTGCTGAGTTTGGAAGAGCTAAACGTGTTGTTATGATTATATATCCTCGTTGATTTAAGTGCTGATTTTTGGAGATTTTTTTTACATCGATATGGACGCTTTAAGTGCTGATTTTAAGAGGCTTTTACGCACATTTTAGGAATGATTTGGTCATTATTTTTTGAAAGAATTTAAATGCCTTTAGGCAAATTTACTTGCGGTTTTTGCCCCTTTGCTTTTTTGATTTCATTTTAGAAGTAAGTTGACCTCCTTCTCCATTGATTTGTTTTTGTTATTATGGTTAAGTCAAAAAATGAGAATTTGAGATTTAATTAATTGGAAAACTCTTAAAAAATAATTGAGGATTAGTTGGAAAACACTTCATTGAAAGCAAAACACCTTAAATCACTGCAAGGTCAAGTTAGAGTCATATGCTTCCTAGACTTTAGGAGCACACCCTAGGTGAGAGTTCCTCTACCTAATTTTCAAATGAATGATGAAACTAAGCACTTGGCCTTAATTCACAAGTCGATTAAAATACTAAACATGACGATACACCAAGATGTGGCTCATAACTTCTTTTTAATTAAATCAAGTAGTGAAATTCCTGCTATGACTTAACCTACAGTGAAACCCAATGCTTCGAGATTTGAGCTTGAGCCTTACACTCAAATTCTCCTGACAATTGGGGACATTCCCAATGTCACATATAAGTCACATACTCTTTGTTCTTTATACGTGACATCGTGTTTTGTTTTACTCGTTCGTGTTTTTTTTATTATTATTTTATTATGCCCGACTTTCTAACAATATGTTTAAGTTTCTTTCAATTTGCTATTTTTCTTATCGCATTATTTACATTAATGCACTTGGGTAGAGAACAGTAGAACATATGTTAGGAGGTACCCAGCAGCAGACCGTCGACTCAACAATTGCATATACATTAAAACTTAACATCGAACCTGAAATTGCTACGGCGTGGAGCTTGGAATTAACACTGTGGGCAGCACGACGAGGACATACAGAAGGACAAGTTAGAGAGAGCAAATCGATCTACAACAACAAACTTTTCCTTAAAATTAAATAACAAGCCATAGGACTTCGAGGTGGTCCAGGTAGTCTTCCTAGTGCGACATATATCCCCACCTTATCGTTTAGGCCTTTGCAGAGCAATGTTGTATAATTTAAGCCCTAACTCGCTTTAGGCTCCGAGGTCATCGTCTGATACGACGTAAAATCTCATATCTTTCAAGCCATTTGTATAATCGTGTCACTCAAATATAAACTCTAAATAATAAAACATGCATGATAAAACATTAAATAACATATCATCAAAATTGAAACCAAATAATAGAATAGTTTGAGAAGTTACTGAGGTTCTCCTTAGGATCCATGACATCCCATACTTTTCTTTTTTTTGACTCCAGAAATAAATGTTCTCATTTTGTCCCTTTCCCCATTTGACTTTTCCATGTCCAACCTTGAAAACCTTGAACTTTAAATTCATGAAGATAAATACGTCTGATTATCATCGAGAGTTCTCTTAAATGACTTCAGTCATTTGAGAGGTAATTAATTATAGTTGCTTGCTTCTATAGGGAGTTTTAAGAACCCAGATAATATAATTCCTATCTAATTTTTAATATTAGGTAGGAGATCTTGTCGGTCAACATAAAGGTTCGCAGACTAAAACAAATGTCATAAATTTTTTAGTTTATATAATCGGGTCTCACGAGAAAGTAGTGTATCTATCATTCGAGGTAGATATATTGCTTGCGTTATTGTTCTCGATCATTTAAACTCGCAGATATGAGATCGGTTCGGTCTTGTATTTTCAAAAATTAAAATATTACTTTTTCTAATATATATATATATAAATTAAATAAAACATCTTTTAAAATCACGCGTCGGGATATCCATTTCGGCGGCCTACAATTTCTAATTTGGCGATCGACAATTTCTGGCGACTCCGCTGGGGATTAGCTCTACTCTCCATTTTGATCAGTAGGTTTCTGTCTTCATACATCGTTAATATGTCTATGTCGCTCATGAACCAGATTACCATTCTTCTGTTGGCATGCTTCGCTCATTTCTTTCGTGGGCAAGTACGGTCAACTCTCTTGGTTCCAGAATCATCTGTTTATCCATCCCTAAACATAGTGGTTCAGGAATTTTTAGTGTTTTCTTTTTTTGTGTGGGGTCAGGCCCCCAATAGGTGTGTTGGTGCGCGGGATGCGTTATGGAATCAGCCCCGGAATGGGTCCCGAATTTCACTTTTAATCTCTACTCTCATACCTTCCACTTGAATTCTAAAATTAAGCGAACACCGTTAATAAATCTATAAAAAAACACTCTGAAATCCGTAAATAAAAATAAAATAAAACAAAAATACCAAAACAAAATGAAAGGAACAAAAAAATAATGTACATAAATTAAATTCAAAATAAAAAAAATTTCTAAAAAAAATCACCCAGTTCACATGACAAGTGCGTCAACTTGATTACTTTCGTTGAAACTACAAGACACGGGACGTTTGAACATTCTAAGGAGTGCTTTGGTGATGAATATGTAAATTCATGAGAATTAAGTGGTCTGTATTTAATTGCCATCTTTTTTTTTTCCTGTTTCCGTTTAACCCATATGAGAATTAATCTCATTCCTTCTAAGGAGTGGTTTCACTTTTCAAAGCTTGAGTACTTTAGAGGGGATCCTAAAAAAAAGTTTTCCACTTGGGGTGAAAGAATTTACAGGAAATAAAATTGAACTCTCTTACTTTTCTAATTGATTGCACCTCTTAGCCTATAATCAGACCTGCCCAACTATATTTGTGTTGTTGTTACTTTCCGATTTGTAATGCTTCTTGATATTCTCCATATTGTAATGTTTTTTTTTTATATATTTTCTGGCATCTGCCTAAGACAGCTTGGAAGGCTTGTGCAGCTTTTGTGCAACTGTGCAACTGCTATGTTAGTGTCTCGATAAAGGAGCATAAATAGGGCTTAGTGATGGAGCATAATCGATTATGTCATATTTTTCATTTTTGTGCTGTGCATGAAAAGTTTTAAACGTGGTCCCCGAGCTCGGCAACTTTGCTCTATTTACTTGCTAGTTTGGAAGAGCTATTAGTGTTGTTCTGATTATATATCCTCGCTGATTTAAGTGCTGATTTTTGTAGGCTTTTACGCACATTTTGGGAATGATTTGATCATTATTTTTTGAAAGAATTTAAACGCCTTTAAGCCGATTTACTTGCGGTTTTTGCTCCATTGCTTTGTTGATTTCATTTTAGAAGTGGGTCGGCCTCCTTCTCCATTGATTATTTTTGTTATTATGGTTAAGTCAAAAAAATTTAATTATTTGGAAAACACTTAAAAAAATATTTGAAGATTAGTTGGAAAACACTTGATTGAAAGCAAAACACCTTAAATCATTGCAATGTCAAGTTAGAGACATAGACTTCTTAGACTTTAGGAGCACACCCTAGGTGAGAGTTCCTTTACCTAATTTTCAAATGAATGATGAAACTAAACATTTAACCTTAATTCACAAGTCGATTAAAATACTAAGCATGAGGATACACCAAGATGTGGTTCATAACTTTCTTTTAATTAAATCAAGTAGTGAAATTCCCGACATGACTTAACCTACAGTGAAACGCAATGCTCCGAAATTTGAGCTTGAGCCTTACACTCAAATCCTATTGGCAATTAGGAACATTCCCAATGTCACATATAAGTCACATACTCCTGGTTCTTTATATGTGACATTGTGTTTTGTTTTACTCGTTTGTGTTTTTTTTTATTATGATTTTATTATACCAGACTTTCTAGCAATTTGTTTAAGTTTCCTGCAATTTGCTGTTCTTATTATCACATTATTTTCTTTAATGCACTTGCGTAGAGAACAGTAGAACATATGTTAGGAGGTATCCAACAGCAGACCGCCGACTCAACAATTGCATATTCATTTAAACTTAACATAGAACCTGAAATTGCTAAGGCGTGGAGCTCGGAACTAACACTGTGAGCAACACGATGATGACATACAAAAGGACAACGTGGAGAGAGCAAACCGATCTACAATAACAAACTTTTCCTTAGAATTAAATAACAAGCTATAGGACTTCGGGGTAGTCTGCCTAGTGCGACATAAATCCTCACCTTATCGTTTAGGCCTTTGCAGAGCAATGTTGTGTAATTTAAGCCCTAACTTGCTTTAGGCTTCGAGTTCGTCGTCCCATACGACATAAACCCTCATATCTTTCAGGTCATTTGTATGACTGTGTTACACAAATATAAGCTCTAAATAATAAAACATGCATGATAAAACATTTAATAACATCTTCTCAAAATTGAAGCTAAAAAATAAGATAGTTTGAGAAGTCACTGATGTTCTCCTCAGGATCCGTGACATCCCCTACTTTTCTTTCATTTGACTCCAGAAAAAATTTTTCTTATTTGGTCCCTTTCCCCATTTGACTTTTTCATGTCTAACTTTGAAAACCCTGAACTTTGAATTCATGAAGATAGATACCTCTGATTATATTGAGAGTTCTCTTAAGTGACTTCAGTCATTTGAGATGTAATTAGTTATAGAGAATTGCCTCTATAAAGAGCTTTATTATTTAGAGAAATTTGTCGGTCAACATAAAGGTTCGCAGACTAAAACATATGTCATAAATTCTTTAATTTATATAATCGAGCATCACTAGCAAGTAGTGTATCTATCCTTCGGGTAGATATATTGTTTGCATTGTTGTGCTCGATCATTTAAACTATCGCAAATATGAGATCGGTTCGGTCTTGTATTTTCAAAAATTAAAATATTACTTTTTCTAAATTATATATATATAAATTAAATTAAACATATTTTAAAATCAGACGTCGGGATATCCATTCCGGCGGCCGACAATTTCTAATTTGACGACCGACAGGGTCATGGGGTTGAACTTGTGGCCCGCATTTAACATAGATTAATAGGAAAAACCACTGCACCGCAAGAACCAAATGCTTCAATTGACGTTTTCAAAATGCACCACACCAAATAAGCTGTCCCAAACGGGCCCTAAAAGTGGAAAAATTATTTATGAAACACATGATAAAAAATAGATGTCAAAGTTATTGAGAGACTCAATGCCATCTCAATTTTCATATTATTTGGCTTTATTGATTTTGAAAGAGATTTATTTAATGCTTATATTTGCATTTATTTAGAAAGTTAGAACTTATATTATATGATATATGATCGTGAGAAAGCCTAGGAGTCAGGATTTACATTATGACTAGACGAACAACCTCAAAATTCTAAGACAAGTGAGATTTACCGAAAGAAGTAAAATCTCAGAACTAGTTTAAATGAAGAAAAACTAATAAATGGGAATTACAATCTTGTCTCCAAAGAGTTGCCATCTAAATCACTTAACCGTGTTAAATCATGCATGGCCATTCTCAGGAATGCATGTTAGGATAAACTATTATTTATTAGTAAAAGTAGGCCTTACTTGATTACAAAAATCAAGATGTCAAAATACAAGTGACATGCAAAATATTGTAAGACTAATCTGAATTTATTTTTGTAATTTCAAATTTAAAAAAAAATTATTGCTCACCAAATTGAAGTATTTTTTTTGTTTATTCTTAGTGCTGAGTGACAAAACAACATGTGTATAGAAATGCACATCCTTAAAGATGAATGTTTAGAAGATTCATTTATAAGGAGACAGACTCAATCTATAAGCTGATGATCATCAAAGGACACATTTCAAAATTGCTATTATTTTGTGTTTATTATTAAATTTTGTCATGTTTTAGAATAATTTTGAAATTTTGATGATTTTCAATTTTTCTTTTCATTTTTATTTTATTTTTGTTAATTTTGAAATTTTATATTGAAATTTTAGATTTTAATGAAATTTTTGGTGAGTTTGGTTTCATTTGATTTCAACTTTGATTTTGATTTGTGATTTTGATGAATTTTATTTCATTTGATTTAGTTTGGATTTTAATTTGTGATTTTAATTTTTTCTTATTATTCTTCTTTCTTTTATTAAATAATAACCTCTTACTTCAAAATGAATTACATACCCAGTGTATTCTTTTTGAACCAAAGAATGAGCCATCCAAAGAATTATGGAAGAGATTGCAAAGTGCTTAGAGAAAGACCAAACAAAAGACCCAAATATCTTAGGTCTAAAGGTAGCATAGGGCATTTCCAAGCTTATTAGAAACTCAACGTAAGTTTCAATGACTTAACCTCAATTAATTCAACAAAGTGTTAAGGATTTAAAGTGAAGTACATTAAATTGAGGTGTGAAGATGTGGTTTAAAATTCTAACTTGGTGTTTCGTTCCATCACTAGTCTTTTAGGAAAAACCACTAAGGAAGCCCTAAGACTAAATCCTAAGTTCTAGAGAGAATGAATAAGATAGACTTCATGCAAAAATGTGGTCAACAATATTCAACAGTAAAATAATAATACTAATTTGGGGATTGTTCTTCGCTTGGCTTAGAAAATCGGATTGGACTGGCCACCGACTGGACTGGCAAGTTCGACCGCTAAACGGTGGCCAGTCCAGTCCAAACCATGTAAAAAATTCATTCAGGCTTTAAGCTGGCGAGAACAGGTCGAACTGGTTGTTCAATCTGTTCAACCTGTCGACCAACAATCCGGTTCAATGTTTTTTAATTTCGCGGTTTGTGATAAAATCCCTAGCAAATCCTTCTTTTCCTTACTATCACCGTCTCACGTTTGACGGTGACACACACTGAGAGTTCGTCTCCATTAGAGCCGTTTGCCATCTTTGGAGCCGTTCGCCATCTTTCAACGCTAGATATCAACAGTGGCTAGCCATTTCACAACAGTTACAGTAAGTTTTGGGATTTCCTAGTTTCTAAGTCCAAACTATTCTTCATATGCTAATGTGAGGCTCTTTTGCTTGGGTTTTTTTCCCGAATGTTCTTACCGTAATGCTTACTCAGTTGCGTGCATGTTTTTTTTTTTAAATTTTTTACCGAATGTTCTTACTTGAATGCTTACTCAGTTACTTTCTTACATGGTTATGCCTACCTTCATTCCCAAATGTGTTCTGAATTTTAGATAATAGTGAACTGAAAAATGAAAATATTAAATATGCAAATATGTAAATACATACGATTTGTGTTAAATATGCATTCATATGACTCAAGTTTCTAGCTTACTTGCTTTCACGGTTAATGCTTATTTGCTTATGCCGTTCCATGTCTTTCACTCGTATTAAATCTATGATTTTGGACTTAATAAAAAAGAATGTTTTAATAATCTATTAACTAATTTAACTCTATGGTTTCAGGTAATCACTGCACACTTCAACCTTCATTGTGGGAATTTGCTCCATTAATCCATGATTCCATTAATATGGAGTTTAATTTAGTGGTTTTCTGAACAAGTCTTGGTGTTTTCATCCCAGTCAATCAGATTTCCATATATTTATATTAATTTGAAGAAAATTTAGTTATTATGTTTTCACATCAGCTTGCACTCTTTATTTTTTTTTGTTCTTCTTTTATATTTTTCATTATTGCATCATTCTTTTATCATTTAAATCATATCAATTAATATTTATATTTATTACGTCATTCGTTTCGACCCCCGGTTTAACCCCGGTTGATCCATTGAATCTTGAACCTTCCCTTCTTTCGGTTTAATGTCCGGGTCTGGTTTTAGAACCTTGGTTCTTCATTCAATTTTCTAGCCTAAGGGCATGTTTAATATTATAGGTTTTAGGGTATAGGATTGTATACATGCGGATGGCGAATCCAGTTTTCTCCATATGAATGAAATCCTTGTTAGTTATGCTAAATAGAATCTTTATCTATCCGAAGTAGCCACACCTCCTTCTTTATTCACTCAAGTAGTTTCTTCTTCGCCTCTTCTCTTTGACACATGTGGGATTGTGGTAGTTTTTAATTATGTACTAGTCTTAGTCTACATGAATGTCCGAGTTTGTCACTCCTTGATGAAAACGGCTTTCTTAATCATCAACATATTGCCTTTAATTATATTATCATGCTTGTTGAAAAAATGATCTTAATTTATTGGAATTAACTGAAAATATGACACTCAATAGGAGTCAATGGAGAAAAAAAGATTCATGCAACTGACCTCATTTAGTGGGACAAAGGCTCGTTGTTTTTGTTGTGTTCTCGTCAACTCTTACCTTTGTTAACGAACAAAATTTTATTGAATGCATTCCTCTAAAATTTCGATACGGTTTCGAACAAGATTTTTTTAATTCAATGATCAATTGTTGGAAGCCTTAGCAACATGTTCAAGAATATTTTTCCTGAACTCCTAAAATCTTGCTTGTATATCTTCTGGAGTACATGCTACCAGTACTGTAGATTAAACATTTTTTAGAGGAAAGTATGGTCTTTAAATAAGATGGCCTACCATTTGTGTGTCAATGTTGTTTCATGCCTCTAGGCAATGCCACACATATATGAGCTATAAACTGTACAAAAGATGCAAGTTCTAATACCTTCAAATGACTTTCTGTGCTGCTTACTGGCATGGATTGGCTTATGCAGTGAGCTTGACGTGGAGGTTCCAGCAGGGGCATTTAAGATACCCCTACAACAGTGTTGCTACAGTACCGGGGACCAGCCAGCTAGTGCCTGGGGACCAGTCAGAACAATGAATTCAGGGCTGACCAGCCTTTCTTACATGAATTGATGCCTCCTTTTAACAGTGGGCTAAATTCTAATTAGTTAGAGCTTATATATTTTTTTTTCTTGTGTTTAGGTTTTCAGTTTTTGGTCGTATTTCTGTTCATAGCAGCCGTCAGCGTCATCCTAGTTTCTCCCTTCTAGAGCTGTATTTAAAGGTTTGTGATGCTCCAACTGTAGCTCTCCTCTGGGGTGGTGATGCTCTTCAAAGAGTCGAGTGGTGTCCCGGCTGTAGCTCGTTCTTGAGGGAGTATTTATCCTCGTTTTCTTGCCCTTCGCAACCCTCTCTTCGCCGCCGCCTTTCCTCACTGCTGAAACCATTTGACAACACCGCTGCTTTCTTCCCGCAACCCCAGTCGCCAGCCACCACCTCCACCAGCTGCCATCCTTTCCAGCCCCCTCCCACCTTGTTGCCACTCATTTCAGCCACCCGTCTTTGTGGTCCCGCTACCCCTTCTCGCTGCCAAAGCTCGGGACAGCTGTCGCTTTGCTGTCCCACAGTCCCACACATTCCCCGCCACTATCGCGGTCATTCCCGCTTGTTGCCACAACCCCAAACAGCTGTTTCAGCCTCCTGGCCAGCTGTTTCTAACATTCCAGATTGCTGCCATTGCTGCAACTGATCCCCTTCGCTGCCTCCATCCTCCTTCCTTGCTGCTGTAACCTAGGACCACCCTTTCCAGCTGTTTAAATGATGTCCAGCACCTCTTCTTTGCTGCCACTACCATTTCAGCCCTCCATCCATGCTCCTGTCACCCCCGGCAGCCCTCCCACATCACTCCCTGTTGTTTGCTTGCTGTCCGGCACAAGGGAAACAGCTGCTTGCTTTTGTTTTGCTTGCCAACCGCCTTTTCCATCTCGCGCCACCTCCCAAACACTCGCCAACCACCACCAACACTCTTGGGATACACTTTAGTTGCATTTGTTGTTGTACTTTCCCCTTCATGTGCGTTATTTGTAACATACTATTTGCTTTTAGTAATAATATTTGCTCTGCCTCTTGTGATTTATAGGTTAACTCCGGTATCAGATCTATTTAGGCTGGCAACACCTGCAATAATATTCATAGTATAATTTATGCAATGAGGCACTGTATGAGACTGTAGTTTTGAGTGAAAATGTGCTCCATCTGTTTTTCTCATTTTCAATTTAGTACTTTATTTATAAAGTAACGTATATACTCGCAGATATTTTGTTGACCAGTCACATGAATAATTCTCAAATCTGCACTGGAATTATTTTTGAATCCAATTCATCAGAAGCTCAAATTGGCAATTCAAGTTCATCTGAACGTAACTGTGTTTTGCCATTAGTTATTAATTGCAGAGGCTGTCATCAAGACTATTCAGAGCATCAAGAACGGACCTCAAGCAACGTGGCATTAGTATCTTCTGAAAAAAATGAGATCATCCGTAAGCTTCATTGCAGCAGTAAAGGTTTGCATGTTGAGGCTAGAAGCTCAACTCCCGAGGCTTCAACATCAGAGGATTTGGCTGGAGCACATGCTGGCAGTGAACTATCTTTTCTCAATTTTAAGGCTATTGATATACCTCAGGTAACTTCTTTTTTAGCTCCATTATGCTTTGATGCTTTCTAGGATGAAATTTTTGTTAAAAAATATATTTTTTTTAATTTTTAGATACCGAATGAGAAATCTCAAGGACTTCTGGAAGAAATGAAAGTTCTTGACAGTTCAAAGAAAAATTCAAATCTGGGAAAATCTAAGAATGCATCCAGGCCTTCAAATGGGAAGAAAACAGTCTCTAAAGGGAAAACCAAAAGAGAACCACATGCTCTGAAGCAGTCTTCTGCGATGAATGTAAAAAGTTTTAGTTCTACATGTAAATCTATTGGAACTTTAAACAAGGACATTCCTTCAGTTGAGATGCGTGAGCAGTCCCTAAATGACCATAGTTTAAAGACATCCTCTGTGGGTTTTCAGACATCTGTTATTCCCGATTTGAATTCATCTTCATCCTCGACATTATTTCACCAGCCTTTCACCGATCCACAGCAAGTGCAATTACGTGCACAAATCTTTGTTTATGGAGCTCTCATGTATGTTAAATACATTTAATGTCTTATGATGTTTATAAACTTATTGATAAGAATGAATGCAGTCTTGCTCTTTTGTCGCAGCTCAGGTATGCCTCCAGATGAAGCTTACATGTTATCTGCCTTTGGAGATTCAGGTTAATATATACACTATTTCCTGTTATTATTATATATTTCTTGTTATGTATGCGGGTTGATATGTTTGATTTTTTGCTGGTTTCTATGTTTGATTTTATTATTATATACATCTTGTTATGTATGCTGGTTTATATGTTCTATTTTTTCTGGATAGATGGTGGGAGGAACTTGTGGGAGGGTTTATGGCATGCTTGGATTTTAAGGTTTCAGAATAGAAAATCTCCTGTTGGCTGTTATGATACTCCAACACAATCTAGGCCAGGTATATAGCTTGAGTTACCTATAGCGGCATTCTTTTATTCTATGTTTTGTCATTGATTGTTCTCTGGAAATAATTTGTTCATAGCAATCTGGATTCCTGAAAGACTTTTAATAGGTAATGATGTTCAAATCGAAGTCCCAAGCACTTCTGCCACAAGTGACAGCATTAGCATTTCCTCGGCTGCATTTAATTCCACGATGCCATTGCCATCATCTTTAAGGAGTTACTCGTACGGAAATGATGGACACCATGCCAGTATATCACGAGGCACTTACCTGAACTTTAGTCAATCTCCATCTCCACTGCCCCATCAAACTTCCGTATCAAGGCAGCATGTGGGTGCTAATTCATCTTTGCCATCTCAGTCACCTCGCCCTGGACCATGGTTTGTTTCATCCCAGATTGCACCACTTGATGGCATCAAACGATATTCCACAGTATCTGTTCCTGAAACTGTTCATGTAACACCTGTAAGGGATTCATGCAGGCCTCATAGGTCTACAGTAGAGGTTATCCCGCTGAGTATTTTGATGTCTATTCCAGATACATCCATCACAAATACTGCAGATTTACGGAAGGAAACATCAAAAAGGGCAGCAGCTAGTGGAAACAGTAAGTATAACCAGACCACTCAAAAGGCTAGAAAGAGACAAAAGAGCGAGTCAGCAGAGGGGACGAGTTTGCCAGCTTCTCGAACTTTACCTGAGTCTGTTTCTGCTGTCAGCGATGTTAGAAGTCTTCCATTGTCTTCTACAAACACGCATGGTTCTTCTAATTCACAACTAAATGTTGCTAGTCCTACCCCTGCTTTGATAAGTGCACCTCACATTGTTTCTGCTACTCATTATCAGATAATCGATGCTAATAATCAACAGAAAGCAATCTTATCCGAAGAAACTTGCAGCAAAATTGAGCTGGCTAGGCATCAAGCTGAAGATGCTGCTGCTCTTGCTGCTACTACCGTCAAGCATAGTCAAGACATATGGAGTCAGCTACTTTCTCAGAATAATTTTGGATTTGTTTCACTGAATGAAGAAAAACTTGCTTCTGCAGCTATTGTTGCTGCTGTGGCTTCATCTGTTGCAAAGGCGGCGGCTGCTGCTGCTAATGTTGCAGTTGGGGCCGCTTTGCAGGCCAAATTAATGGCAGATGAAGCTGTAAGTGTAGCAAAAGATGGTAACACTGTTTTAAATTCAGACTCTGGCGTTCTTGATGTTGGTAAGAAATTAGTGGGAATATCTCCTGTTTCAATTCTGAAAGGAATGGACCAGATCCATGGATTTGGCATTATTTCTGCTGCAAGTGAGGTTACCAGAAGGCAGGTTGATTCAGCATCTGGTGCCACAAAGAGGGCAGAGAACATGGATGCTATTGTGAAAGCTGCAGAGTTGGCTGCAGAAGCTGTTGCCCAAGCGGGAACAATCATTACAATGGGGGATCCATTACCATTTACATTGAGCCAATTGGCAGATGCCGGGCCTGAAGGTTTCTGGAGAGGACATGATGGTTCATTCATGAAGTTTTTTAAATCTAGAATCACACATGGAGCAGAGAATTTAGGATTGGTTAGTGCTAAAGAGTATGATGGATCACCTAAGCAATTGGACGGTCAGTTTTCAAAAGATGAAGACACTCAGAAGGCTATTGATGAAGGCGGGTTATCTTCTTTGAATGAATATCACGAGCAGTTTGAGCCTAGAACCCAAGGTATGAATTTTTTTTTCTTACGGATTGTTTTGCTTTGATCAGAATTTCCTTGCTTTTGAGTTGAATACAATTTTTGCTAATTGTCGTTTTAGTTGGCAGTTTAGACCTCCAAACTAGTTCTCGCAGAATGAATTCTACCTCTTGAGGCTTCTGCTGCCACTTAACATGTAGCCGCACATGTCTGCTTTTTAAAAATAGTTTTAAAAAGCCATATTGGACATTTCTGTTACGGTTTTACTACTGAAAAGCATTGGATAGCTGCGACATAGCAACTGTAGAATTAGCATTTCTGATTCTGGAAATTGCACACGTAGCAGATATTGAGATACAAGCTATGAATTTTTTGTCTTGGTATAAAATTTAGCTGCATGTATGTTTCACCCTGCAGGAACTTTTCCCATTTCTGGACTTCAAAGGGTTCATTCTGCTTCGAGTATAAAAAAGGGTTCGGTGGTTGAGGTAGGATGTTCTCTTATTTATTTTTTATGCCCAAATTTGGCCTTTTTTCTCCATTTATGCTCATCTTTTTTTAAAAAAAAACTTTATCTGTATTAATTTTAAGATTATTTGTAAGGCTTTATTAATGTTACGTCACAAAAAAGCGATGTGGTTTTAGTGTGATGACACATAATTGATTAAAATTATTGTCATATTATTCTAATTTTATGACTATTACTGCAACAACAATAACTGTAAGCCTTTATCCCACTAAGTAGGGTCAGTTACATATTCATTTAATTCTAATAAATTAATATCATTTTTTATATATGCCCAAAACTTTTTAGGTTTACCTCTGCCCTTCTTAACACAAGTCAAATCTAAAACATCTACTCTCCTGATTGGGTCATTAGATGGTGGACATTTAATGTGATCAAACCATCTAAAACGACTCTCTAATCTTGTATGACACTAGAGCTACTTCAAATCTTTCACGGAAATATTCGTTTCACATTTGTCTCCAAGTGTAGAGCTACTCATCCACCTGAGCATTCTAATCTTAGCAACACTTAATTTTATGCTTCTCTTTTTCTGCTCGACAAAGCATTGCAGGTCTTATCATCATCTTATAAAGTTTTCTTTTTAAGTTTAAGTGGTACTTTTCTATCACACAATTGGCGCAATGCATTTCTCCACTTCAACCATCCAACTTGAATTCTGCTAATAACATCCTCATCGGTATCACCATCACTTTGATCAATAGTCTCGAGATGTCTAAAACAATCACTCATTTTAATGAATTGATCACTCTATATTATAACCCCACTACATGATTTACTATTATTAAAATTCTATTCAATATTAAATTTTAGATCTACTTAAATGAAAGCCTTTACTCTAAATTTGACTTCTATAATTCAAGTTTTTTTGAATCTCCTCTTTAATTTTATCCACAAGAAGGATATCATTAGCGAAACATACACTAAGGTACATCCTCCTATTGATGTCTTGTATGAATATCCATAAATAAAAGAAAAAGATATGAGCTTAAAGCCAAACCCTGATGTAATCAATTGAAATAGGAAAATACTTGGTCAATCCTCCTCGTATTAGACACAAATAACAACTCTGGAATACATTTCTTTAATGACTTGAATATAAGCAATATCAACATCTTTTTTCGTAGAACTACCCAAAATACTTCTCTTTGAATCTTATCATATATTTTTCTAAATCAACAAAAATCATATATAGATCATCCTTATTCTCTTTCTGCTTCTCTATCAAATTTCGTAATAAATGTATGGCTTCTCTAGTAGACTTGCTCGACATGAATCAAACTTGATTTTGAGAAATTTTTGTATCACATCGCAACCTATATTTGATTACTCCCATAATTTTAATGTGTGACATATTAACTTATTTCCTTTATAATTTGCACATTCTTGTGCATCTCCTTTATTCTTAAAAATAGGAACCAATAGATTTTCTCTTTCCATCAGATATCTTTTCAGTTTATAAAATAATATAAAAAAATTTATTAAATCGAGAAATTCTCATGTCTCATAAATTTCACATATCTATTTGAATACCATCAAATCTTAACTGTTTTTTTATATTTTATTTTCTTTAAAGTCTTCTCAACTTTCATTTTACCAATACGAAGTTAAAAAAAAAATTTCTACTATTTATGATATTAATATCACTAAAATCAATCATACTTTCACAATATTCATTGAAAATTTTATCAAAACATTTTACTCATATGTTGAATATCCTTCCATAAGAAAAATGTTTTTTTATTTTCATCCCAGATACACTTTATTTGAAGTTAATTTTTATGTTTTTTTAATCTATTGCTTGATTAGTTTATATGTATATCTTTCACTCTCTCTACTATATAATTTATTATAAAAACTACTTAAAAAGAAGTTTTAGCATCATAAATTTTGCTCTTAGACTTCTACGCCATGTTATGTTATTGGTCAATTCTTCAAGCTTTCCATCTAAATTAATTTCTTTAACAAATTTTTTTATATTTTTTCTTTTTTCGTATATTATTATTTGAACCTCATCTATTTCTATTCATAAGAGATTTTCCATTTGATTATCCAAAAATATCTTTTGTAACCTGTTTAATAATAATCATACTTTATTCCATTTAGTAATAACTTCTTACTGAACATCCCAAATTTTAAATCTTAAAATTTACTCATAAAAATAATTTTATTTGTATTTCAAGTACTTTCGTCTAATTCTATGATAATATTTTGGTGTATTTTTCTATTTTTCAACTTGTCTTTTTAAGTCCAAAACTAATAATCGATGTTGGGTACTTAAACTTTCATTTGAAATGAACTTATCATCTTTATAATCTCAACCATCTTTTTTTTCTTTTTAAAAAATTATTAATTTTTATTTTAGTAGATTCATTCTTATAACTGATAATATATTTGTATCCTTTTTTTAGATAAAGTTTTAGCAATAACAATATTATAAGCTAAAATAAATATCAATATGACTTTATCTTCTTAAATAGTCAATCCAAAATCATAATCATCGTGAATATTTTATAATCTTCTATTACTTCATCAACATGTCCATTTAAATCTCCTCCAATAAAAATTATTTCTTCAAGATGTATCCTATATATTAATTCCTCCACATTATTCCAAAACTTTTCTTTTGTAAGTATATTTAAACCTACTTGGGGAGCTTAAATATTTATAACATTAATAATCTTATTATCAATAACAATATTTAGAGTTATTATTCTATTTCCAATTCTATTAATTTTCTTAACATTATCTTTCAAACTTATATCTATAATTATACCTACACTATTTTTAGTATGACTTCTACTTAAATATCTATGTTTAAAATCTAAGCTATCAATCTCTTTAGTTTTCTTTCACCCCATGCATTTTCTTCAATGCATAAGATATTTATCTTCCTTTGAATCATAATATCTACTAATTCCATGAATTTACCAATGAGAGTATTTATATTTCAACTTTCTATCCTTATATTAGTTTTGTGGACTAATTTTTTTGCCTACCTACGTTCATAATGTAAAAACCTTTGTTTATTTAATACTACACCTAAGTGTCAGTGCATCACATTTTTCACTGTATTCAGGTCATGTAGCGCGTCGCTTTCAGGTGATGCTTTAACATTAATACAATGATTAAAGATTCATGTCGTAGTGTTTTAATAAAAAAAAAAAATTTGCAATTTGTCGACTACCTAATTCAACCTTCATTTTCAGCATTTGGGATTTGTGCCTCGGCAATGACAGTGTTATATTTACTTAAGTTATTAATTTTTAACTATACTGATTCTCACATGAATCCGCCACCCTTGATCATGCAAATGATGGAATCACACATATTTTGTTGTCTTAGGTTAACGACTTTGCACTCTGTCATCCCAAATCATTTAGAGAAAAAATTTATTTATTTTGATGCTTTGTTATTATGATTAATCCTTGTAATATTTTTTTTTTCATGGAATGTTAATTTTTTTATCATCATATTATATTTTCCAGCTTGTGTTTTTTATAGCTTTTTTGAGGATAAATGGATGTAAGGATTTCATAAAACAATCCAAATTAATTCAGTGGCCATTTAATCCTTTTTATTAAACTGTGAACTAGACCGATCACTTTTCTTCAACGCTTCAAAGTGTGCTTCAACAAAGTAAGGAGAGCGTCATGTGCTTCGCTTTGCTCTTAAAGCGCACTTTTAAAAACCTTGGTATTACGTTAACTTAGAAATATGAGTGTTCACCTTGACCTAAAAGTTATGCTTTTGTCTTTTAATGCTTAAATGTGATCTATTTAGCATAAACCTTCGTTAACCAAGAAAATGTTAGTTTAATATTAATTTTTTTATTCTGTGTTTTATTAACTTTTAAATATTTAATTTAATCCTTTTCTGATTCAAATATACAAATCATAACGTTTAAATTTCTTTACCTTGCTATCATATATTCAGATTTATATTACAACTTTAATATCTCTAGATTTAACGTAAAGACATAAAATTAGAATATAAGTTACTTCTAGTCTTTTTTCATTTAGTTGTAATTTATTCTAATTTTTAATTACTAAATTTAATATTAATTTAACTTTTAGGTGTTAATTAAATTCAGATTTCTTATATATATATATATATGTGTGTGTGTGTGTGTGTGGTGTGTGTGTGTGTGTTTCATTGTAATTTCAAGTTCTAATAAAAGTTAATAAATAATATCTATCATTTACTTTTCTAACAACCTTCAACAATTATGTTCATGTTAATTGATCTAAAATAACTATATTATTTAATAACATTTTTCCTTCATACAAGTATGCAAAGTAAACTTAATTAATTTTCTTTTACCTAATTAAAGCTCATACATTATGGAAAGTGTTCATAAATACTTGACACATTCCTACATCTAGATAATTAATTACCTTAAATTTCATTTCATGTCTATTTAATTTTTTTTTTCAATTCAATTAATTTTACATAAAGTATTTGTCTATGCATATTTTTATTTTATACTATTGAAATCTTGTAACTAAAGTATTTTCACCAATTAGAAGCACATAGATTACTCTTAGATAAAATAATTCCAAATAAATTGTACAGATTATAACCTAATCTTAGTCCTTTCTGTTTACATTGTTTTTGTGAGCTTGCTAACGTTCCATCCATTTCGACAACAATCTTGACTCGTCCTTGTTCCTTGATCAAGTCCTCTCACCGTCAATCATTCTTGATTATGCGCTCATGAGCTTTGCTTGAATCCCACATGCCTATCCTCTCACCCCTCTTGTTCTAAATGTCGCTCACTGCTGCTGTCATCTCTCTCGACATTGCTCTAGCTCACATCGTTGTTGCCTTTTTCTCCACTTGTGCAATTCTTTTTTGTTTTCACCCTCTTTTTCACTCTATTGCGTTCTCTTGCTCAAGTCTCAGCCTGTTGCCCACATAACAACATAATGATTAATGTCAATTCAATTGAACTAGCATTAGTCGGTTCAATTTTTTTTTCTTAAACACATAACATTACAAATTTTCCCATTTATGAAAATTGTGTCTTAAAAAACTTGCAGACCATTGCTTATTATATTTATCTAGTGTGAATCATTTCCCTGTTTTTCATAAAAAAATAAGGTTAAATAATGCTATTAATTATTATAAAATCATAACAATTAAGATCATTCCAAATGAGTATCAATGTCAAATGCATATCTAATTTACCGGGGAATGACATTTCATATAAGCTAACATTTTAATATGCTTTGACCCCAGTGGCATCAATGATTGCTCAGAAGAGTCCTTCGTTTTAGATAGAAAAAGATGACACTTTTTTTTCTACCGTTGAGACTAGCTATAGTCCTTAGATCGACATTGTTAGTGAATTCTAACTTGTTTTTGCATAATATTTTTTCTCTCCTTGCACTTGCCTAATTTATTTGTCCTGTATCAGTCTTGTAGTCAAATATGAACCAAACCAATCTTTGAATAACTTGACAAAATTCTCTCAATTTACCAGTATGTTCAGTATGTCTCCAAATTTATCTTGATGTTGTTCTCGCTTCCACATTTTTTGCTTCATCCAATGTAAATTTAGTGAGTTGTATCCTTCTTTCATCATAATATATTCTATTATCTAATATTTTTTTTTATATGCAGTAATCAGTTTGTTGCTTCAATCTGTTCTTTAGCTCCCTTGAGTAAAGGTGTTCGCTAGTCTTGGAATAACGCTATTTGTTCACTATAGTAGTATGATCACTTCTAATATATTGAAATTTCAAATCTTGGATCAGTTGTATTATCATCACCGTCTTTTGGGTAAGGGTATTTATATTCAGTGACAGTAGGCGGTGATTCTTCTTTTATTATATTTCTATACTCCACTTCTTGTGCATCCATAGGCTTGAAGTAAATAATCTCATCTAATTAGAGTTAACCTTAATCAAACTTTCAAAATTTCTCATGATTATTTTTTGTAATTGTCCTAAAAATCTTTTAACATAATTATATTGCTTAACCTCTTATTGATATCACTTTTTTCACTACCTAGCTAGGAGTTTGAAATTTTTAAGACGGGGACATACTGTTTTACAAAAAATTTAAATTTCAAATAATATTTCAATCAAATGAAAATAATTATCCAGTTAATGGAAAGAGCAACTAAAAATAATATTCAAAATTAATTTAAAAATAAAATAGTTATTATTATAAATATTGTTCTTTTATTTGGCTGCATCTTTGATATATGGTTTCTCTTCTTCACTTTTTTTCTTATCACGCTAATTTATTCTAAAAATGTTATTTTTAATTATGATGAGTTATATGTTAACATAGAAAATTTTAATATTTAGTTGATCTTTTTATTTATACATTATTATTAACTTTTAATTACTTAATTTAAATATTTATAATTTAAATACACAATCTTAACATTTCCATTTTTTTTTACATTGCTATTTTATATTCCAATCTGTATGACAAATTTAAATATTTATATAATAACAAAAAAAATATAAAATTTTAATTAAAGTTTTTCTATTATTTTTTCATTTACTTTATTAATAATTTATTTTATTTTATTACTAAAAATAACATCAATCATGTAATAATAATTTAGCTTTCACGTTTCATTCATAAAATTTAAAAGTTTTTACCTTATATATGTTTGTTTTTATTATTATAAATTTCAGAGGTCTTAATAACTTTAATTAATAATATCTATCATTTTATTTTCTTGCAGCCTTCGCTAATAAACTTTTTGTTACTTGATTTGAATTGACTTTTCAAATATATAAATTAAACTTAATTAATTTTCTCTTACCTAATCAAAGCTCATATATGATAACTAATGTTCACAAGCACTTAAGTCTTCACTACAACTATCTATCAACCTACCTTTCATTTTATTTTATGTTCTGTTTCAATTTTTTTTTCTTTCAATTCAATTAATTTTATGCAGAGAAAATATTTATCTATAGATATTTATATTTTATGCAAATGCAATCTTATAACTAAAATACCTTTACTTAACATATTATTCTTATTTGGTCAAAATAATATCTGAATCAATTATAAACGGCAAAACATTTGTAGGTATGTATAACGTAGTCTTGGTCATTCTTGCGCACTCTATTTTTGCGTGCTTGCAAATGTTCCATCCAGCTCAACAACTTCGCAGACTTGCCTTTACTCTCTGATTGAGCCTGCTCACCTTTGCTTGTACCTGATTTCTTGCACCTGAATTCCGTGCAATGTTGAACCCATTTAGTTCCCACTTTGCTTACTGCTTAGGTCGTTGCCCTTTGCTTCAGTTGAGCTCGTGTCATTGTTGCCTTCTTTTTAGCTCACTTCCCTCCCCCTCACCGTGCATTCACTCGGTCTTTCCTTCCATTTCTTTTATAAAAAATGAACCTACTAATGTTGGTTCAGTTGTACTTATATTAGTTTGTTCAATTTCTTTTTTAATTTTTTTTTTCAAATACGGGTCATTACAAAATTTACACCAATATTTCAGAGTTGCATGTTGATAAAAGTTAATAGAATAAGTTTGTATACCATTAATGATAAATTATTGGTTGATATTATGGTAAATATAAATATTTATGGTGTTATATTAGAAAGTAAACTGTAATTAGAATTAAAATATTTCATTAATGAGTGTGGGCTTGGAGTAGTGGTTAAGTTGCCTTTATTCAACTCCTGGCGGTCCTAGGTTTGAATCACAGAAATGTCCTCTTTTGCAAACACATGTTTGCTTTCATTAGTCCCACTTTAGACGCTGAAATTGTGGAAACTCTGTGCATTAATTTTATTAACAGTCTTATTCTTTATTTAACATCTCATTAATGACTATCAAGATTTCTCTCAGTTTTTGATAAATACGTGATGCTATGCATTCTTTCATAGCTAGACCTTGTCATGATGGCTTCTTTAAATTTCAGCATGTTAAATTCAAATGGCTTCCTTAAATATACTTCAGGTTATGTCTGATGAAGATGGTCGGAAAGGAGCCTGGTTTTCAGCCCAAGTACTTGACATTAATGATAACAAGGCATATGTCTGTTACGATGATGTGTCAACTACTGAAGGTAATTATCAATCTTTATGTATTTTTCAATTGATGAACTTTTAGCAAGTCATATTAGAATGTTGTGGTTAGGGTGGATGAAGGTTCTACATAAAGGCTGAATGGTATATACTTCAGGTGGTAGCTAAAATTTTTATCCATTTATTTTTGAATTTGTTGCATTAATATTTATGCTTTTTCAAGAAATGGCTACAAAAAAATGCTATACACATTAGTTCTGTGTAGGCAAAATTGAGGTTTTATTGCCTCAGCTATCCTATTTCTGGAATAAAAGCATTGTCCTTGTAGTTATTATGATTGCTGCTCAGGTTTTTTACTAAATACTTTTGTTTGCTGTACTTTCTCTTAATTTCATTGTTATAAGATAAAAAACACTTTAATCATATCATTTTTTTTGGGTGTAATTTAAGTTGTTTCCCCCCTTCTTTCTAATTTATCAACTTGTTGTCTTGCATGTCTATGCATTTCTCAGTTGAACCTGTATTTTCTATATTTAGTTTGTTAACCTCGTCTAATATCAAACTCAATTCTGCACACTTTTTTAACAGATCAGTATAATCTCATGTTTGTGAAACATTATTTTCTCATATCTTTTCAAACACATTTTATTTAGTTTAGCTGTCATACCTTTTATGGCTCCCAATCTATTGAGCATGTCATGTGAAGCTTGCCAAACACCGTTCTTCCTGAATTTATTGGTTATGTCCTGTTTAGGCTGGCTAAAAGAATGGATTTTGCTTGAAGAGGGAGATAAGGCTCCCAGAATTCGGACATCTCATTCCACAGCATTTGTGAAGTATGAAGGCACAAGGAAACGACGTAGAGAGCACCTAGGAAGCTATATATGGGAAATTGGAGACCATGTTGATGCTTGGATACGTGACAGGCAAGGATGCTTTGATTTATTTCTAAATTTTCTTGTACAGTACTGGCATCTTGTAACACGAAACTAGAATTGGTAAGTAAAAGTACTTCAAACCTTTCATTTGATTGATATTCGTTTATAATTAGTTTGTAGCCACCTTCGTTTGCCATCTGCAGCTACTGTAATGGTTTACTTGGTATCTTGAGTTGCTCCAGTGTTATTTATATTCATCTGCATTGTGAAGCAATTAAATGATAATGATTAATTTAAGTTTATTTAGTTCCAGCTTTTTTGTTTATTTGGTAATTTTAAAATTTAGTTGACTCTTGACTTGCTGGTTATCTATGAGAATGTGATCTGTTCTCTTTATGTGTGATATTCTTGATTTGGTTAACCTTTAGTTGTTTCTTTCCAACTAACTAGAGTAGGATTGCTATTAGTTCTTTTACTGGATGATCAGTTCAGTCCTATGGTTTAGTTGTTTTTTGAGCCTGCACTGTTGTAGCCATTCAATTTCTGTTGCAATATAAGGTTTGTTACTTCGTTGGTACTTTGGTCCAGTGACTCAGGTGGTTTATGTTACATCTCAGTCTCAATTTTTATTGTTTGTTATGTTCAAGAGAGGATTTTTATTGCAATCTTTTCTTGGAATCGATAGTCAACAGTTTTGTAACCTACATGCTGCTTTTTACAAAAGTTCATAGTTCATGCGTGTGGTTATTGCGCCAAGATTTATAGATGTTTATGGATTTCAAATCAAGCACTTTTTGAGGTTTTAGATTGAATGAATTTGATGATTATGAGTCAAATCTAATGCCTTTATTGGATAAATTTTGATTAATAAAATTTAGCTCTCTTTTTTAAACCTTCTATAATTGTATGTGGATTCCTTTTAATGTGGTGGAAGCATCATAAGGGGAATATATCTCTTTGTACAATATGACGGTCTGATCTGTATTATATTTACTGATCTTTTTCTTTAAATCTTTTTTTCTATATATTTGTTATTGCTATTGCGTACGATCATAATTTTGATCAACTAAGGTAAAAAAATCAATGATTTTCTAGTTTTTTTGCTATAATTTCTCATTGAATGTTCACGTTTAATTAATAATGAATTATAAAGACATCTAACAAAAACAATAATTCAATATTAATTAAACGTGAACATTCAATGAGAAATTATAGCAAAAAAAGATGTCTTAAAATTTTTTTTGTATGATTAGTGGCTTTGTTTATATGATATATAATTGTTGCATCATTCTAGTTGTCCATTAGAAACTCCAGATGCGAAGATGTTTTAAATTTGAAATAGAGCTTGTGGTTGCTCCATCTTGTCAACATGAATTGGACAAAATCATCGGATCATACAAATAATAATGGGAGATTCACTTTAAATCAAATCTTTCAATTTATAATTCTGGACAACTACATTGTGATTGACATATGTTCAAAATTCTTTTTTAATTTTGATGGGCGGTATAATTGTAGAAATTTTCAAATTGAATAGAGAATTTGAGACTTTTTTTTTTAATATTATGTTTTTTTTTTATTCCTATATAGCTGAATGTAGAAAATCAAAATTAGTGGTTCAAATTCGATCATCAGTGCAAAGCATTGTATTTAAGTTGTAATGGTTTTATATTAAATTTTGACTCAATAAACAATACTTATCATCATTCTTTAAAATTGCACTATTAGAGATGTGCCTTGAGACGTGCCTCTACACCTTCCTTTTTTCGTCTGTTGAAGCCTCATTGCTCGGATCGGTTGAGGTGTACACCTCAGGTATTCTGAGGCGCTCAATAAGGTGCCTCGCCTTTTATTCGATGAGGTGTCCACTTTGCCTTCGATTCTACCATCTCTCGCAATCTGCAAGCCTCCTGTCTCGATCTCACACACCAGTCTATACTAGATGACTCCGTGGATGTTAAGGCATTCGATGCCTGATCCTCTTGCTACCGACATCGCCACAACAAGCCACTTATTATTTCGTTCAAACTCGCAAGCTCTTGTATCTTGCAAGCATACCGTTTCTCTCTCATGCACTGGACGATGCCGCCTATTGCATCGGATGATGCCGTTGATGTTTGACGCTGGTGCCGTCTGATACTCTTGTCGTTGGCGTTGCTGCAACCACCTACTGCTATTTGGTTCGAATTCACACGTGCCATCTCTATTTGTTGAACCTGCAGGGATTTAGGTTGAACAGTTGAAGCATTAGGTTTTATAAATGTAAAAAGTAAAGTTCAAGTGTTAGATATGTAAATATATAAAAATTGGGTGGTATATATGATAGTGCTCCAAGAAAAATTGAAGATTTATGTATATACCGTACAATTCATATGTATTACATATCTAACGCCTAAACTTCAATTTACAAATTTGAGTGACATTGGGTGATATTCTTGATAAGATATGAAAGATTCAAGTGGTTTTAAGGTAAAAAAATAAAGTTAATGTGTTAGACATGTAAATACATAGGGATTGAGTGATATATGTGTAAATGCCCCAAAACAATATCTTGAGTCACAAGTCAAACCTACAAAATGCCTTTGATTGTTGATTTGGTCCAATAATTTTATGTTAAATTTTAATTATTCTCTTATGATTTTGAATGCCTATGAGACATTTTTTAATGAATTGAGTTCCTACATTTTAGGATTGAATTTGAACATGCGCTTGAATTCTAGGCTTCCAATCTGCTTTAATATCTAAAAATTATGATGTTATTACTCACACACACACACACACACACACACACACACATTTTCACAACACAGTTTTCAAATTGTGAAGCTTACGCTTTAGTCTGCCTTAAGCTCTACGCCTCGCCTCATGAAAAGAAAATGCCTCAATACCCATTTGCTTGCTTATCATTTGGTCAATATTGAGAACAATTGCCTTATCAATTTGATGGTTTCAAGTAAAATATGATGTTTTTGAGTACGATGAAATAATTATAGTTCTTTTAGCAAAACCATATTTGTTTTCCTAAACGTCTCGAGCAAGAAACTAGGGATAGATTAAACTATTTTTTTTTCAAAATATTGCATAAAGGTTTATAGATATCAATATTCATTGTCATCTTAGGAATATTACAAGTATGATTAGTGTTCCAAAGTGAAGTGGGGCTCCTTAAGGGTTGAATTGGCTGAAGAACAGCTGGACCGATTCATCCAAACGAGTGTGAGGCTGGTTGGCTTCTATTTTTGAGGCTAGGGTTGCCTACCCCTCCTAGTTATCTTCAATTATAAATATGTTATTTTCTATTTTTATGGTTTAGTTTTTTTTTTGTTTTATATCGGGATAGTCGTCGATGTTTCAAGTTCTCCCTTGTAGGGCTTTCAGTGCTCCAGTTGGTGTTTATCTCTGTTTATCCCCTTTCTCCCTTGCTCCTCTCCTTGCTGTCGTCTAACTCTCCCGCACCCCCTACTCCATCCACGTGTTCTCCCTTCTTGCCGAAGATTTAACGTGAACCACTCCCCGGCAGTGCTTTCCGCCCCCTTCCCCCCTTCCACTCCTTCACCATCAGTCACTTTACCCTTTTGCCACCTTAAAACCGCAGTTTTCCTTGCGGCAAAGACCTTTCAAGCCTCTGCCATCCCAAACTATCCCTTCCTTCCAAACCTGCAGCCGCACCTCTCTCTCCTTCCAAAACCTACAACAACATCCAAACATAAACTCTATTTGCTTTGGTATAATACAATTCTGCTTTTTCTAACAAATCTTGGGTTAGCTCCAGTATCAACTAGTATCAAAGTTAGTCTAACGCTGGTCTTATCATAGTATTTTTAGCCTTCCTACGCATCTCTACCCCAAAAAGTTTCTTTCATATCCCTAAATATCTTTTCCACTCCCCTAAATCCAAATCTTAACCATATCACCGAGGAGATGCATGCTCAAGTCTATCTAGGAAGAGATACAATAAAAGATCCATCGGTTTCAACAAAGGTTTGCCGAGATTGATGATGGAACCCATGAGGAAATTATCCTCCGATCGAGATAGGGAAGGTCAAAGAGGAGAAAGGGACGAGGTTAGGTATTTTTTTTCATAGGGATGATTTCAGTGATGAGGAAGACATACCCCGATGTTTCTAAATTCAACATCAGAGGATGGCCGAGAGAAGAGGCAACATATGAAGGACATAAAATTTTTTACATAAAGGTGGATCTACTAGAGTTCGATGAAGGTATGTATCTAGATGACCCGAATGACTGCAGTCAGTTGAGAGAATCTTTGAGCACAAAGAAGTGTCAAAGGATAAATGGGTAAAGTTTGCAGCCATCAAGTTGAAAAAGAGCAGCTCCTTGTGCTGTAAAAATTTATAGAGGTGAAGAAAGAGAGAACAATTACAAGATTATTAGTGGGAGATCATAATGAATTAAATGCAGAGAAAATATTTACCGCCTCATTATTGTCAGGATGTTTTTGAGACTCCACCTACAACAGAGAGGCCTATCAGTGGAGGAGTTAACGACACAATTTGATCAGTTGCAAATTAAATGTGAGTTGGTCGAGCCAGAGTAACATTTCATAGCCAGATATTTGGTGAGCTTGAAGCCAGTTATCAACAATGTTGTGCAGCTGCAACCCTATTGGTCACTGGGAAATGCCCAAACATTATCCTTGAATTTGGAGAGACAATAGAAACATGACAGACAATTAACAACATTCAGAAAGCTACCAGCAGTTAAATTCATCAGTAGAACACGCCCCAGGGAGTTGAGAAAACTGGTTAGGATAAGGACCGAGCCATTCGGAGTGAAGAGAAACATACCCACTACAACACCAACCCGAAAGTGCTTTAGATGCCATGGATTTGGGCACGTCGCCTCTAGTTGACCGACAAGTCGAGTTGTTTTCTTTAGCTAGCAGGGTGTAGTGGAGGAGATTAACGACGAAGAGGCAGTTGAAGAATAGTGTGAGGTATATCAACTTCCACCAGATGAAGGTGAGATACTCATGGTTCAACGGGTCCTATAGACTGAGGATATTTAGGAATCATAGTGGCTTCACCACAACATATTCTACATTCGTTGAACTATAAATAAAAAGACATGCAGTCTCATCATCGATGAGGGAGCAACCAGAACACAAGTCTACTCTGATGGTGGAGAAATTGAGTCTCATGACTTGGAGGCATTCTTAGCCATATTGTTAGACGTGGTTTAAGTAGGTGAACTGAGTTGGCATCGACAGATGTCTATTAGAGTTTTTGATTGGAATCCAACTACAGGATCATGTGTGGTGCGACATCTTGCCCGTGAATATTTTCCGCATTTTGTTAGGGAGACCACGACAATTTGATCGGACTCACACGATGGGTTCAAGATCACCTACTCCTTCACCAAGGAGGGTGAGCGCATTGCCTTTTTATTTTATGCGGGGTTTGAAATCACAGGTGCTCTTGTCAGAAGAGAATTGTCGGTGGGATCAGTTTTGATCACGATAGAGGATGATAGGACCGAGACACCAATTTTCGACATGGGATAGTCACGACGAAGAGCATTTCAAGACACCACGATTAATATCTTACTTCTATGGTCACCACCATTTAGGGAGGTTCAAATTACCTTTGCATCAGGTTGAGCCAACTTTAGATTACCTTAGGAGGATTCAACACATGATGAGTGACACAAAGCCTCAATTCAGTTCAGTAGTATATCCCCGAACGGCTGGATCGATATGGATATATGCTTGCAATTAGAGAAAACTACTTCAGTATTTTGTGAGATAGTATAGTTGGTAGTGGGATCCAGGGGCTACTAGGTCCGGGTTGAAGATTTTTCAGCCTTGGGACGTTCCAACAACTCCGTCACCGTCAACTTGCAAATAGAAGCTTCGAGGAATGTGGTGGAAGCTTCCCCAACACCAGGAGACTGATGCGGGGCTCCCTAGGGGCTGAACCACCTGAAGAACAACTTGACTGACTCATCCAAGAGGTTGTAGGGCTGACTAACTCTTATTTCAAGCGCTATGATTACTACCCAAGAGGACTGGCCTCCCCCTCATAGTTAACTTCTATTATAATTATGTTATTTTCTATTTTGAGGGTTTAGTTTTTTGCTGAGTTTTATGTTGGGGCGGCTATCAACCTCTCAAGTTCTTTCTTCTAGGGTTGTATTCGAGGACAGGTGGTGCTCTGTCTGTATTCTGCCTCCGAGGCGGTGGTTATCTTTGTTTTTCCCCGTTCTTTCCTGCCCCTCTCTACTACCGTCTAACGCTCCCGCACCCCATATTCCATCCGCCAGTTATCCCTTCCAACCACAAGTTCTCCCTTCTAGGGATTTCAATTCTCCGACCGTATCTTGTTCTGAGGTTGTAGTTATCTCCGCTTATCACCATTCTTTCCCGCTTCTCTCTCCGCTGTCGTCTAACAAGAATCATATAAACAAGAATCATATATGGTTTATTTTGATTTAATGTAAAATATGGTAGTTTATGAGTACTCTTTTGAGGATGTTTTAAATGCTAAAATTAGTTGTATTTACAAAATGATGATTCTTTATATGATGTTTTGAAATTAAATCTACAAATACAGTAGATCGTGTTCAGGAACATGATCTTGTACTTGATCAATAGTGAGTTGGCTGGAGTTCAAAAGATCATTTATCTAAATGGAACTTATTATAACAACCAAAACTTTTCCTTAACACGAAACTAAACAAATCATATAAAATGTAGTTGATGAATACATAAAGTAATTTGATAACATTACACATGATTTACTGTTAAGTGTTGCTGAGATGAGAATGCTCGGTTTGATAAGTGGATTTACACAAAATACGAAACAAATATATCCGTGAAAGTGTTGGGAGTAGCTTCGGTGATAGACAAGATTAGAGAGAGAGTCACGTTAGTTGGTTTGGTCACGTTAAACGTCGAACATCTGATAACCCTTTTAGGAGAATAAATGTTTTTAATTTTACTTATGTTGAGAAAGGTAGACGTAGACTTAAAAAGACTTGGGCATGTTGTATAAAAATGTTTTTAATTTATTAGAATTTAATGAAAATATGACACTCAATAGTATTGAATGTAGAGAAAGGATTCATGTAGTCGAACCCCACTTAGTGGGACAAAGGCTTGTCGTTGTGCTCTTTTGGATCTACTGATGAAAATTTTCTGTGATGATTGTTCAATTTGATATTGATTTTTTTTTTTCCTTGCATTCCTTATATACACATTGAAATATAATATTTTAAAGGAGATTTAAAGTTACATCAATATTTTAGAAAAATTTTGATGATGATTATTTTAAATGAATCCTACAATTTAAAATTGCATTTATTTGGTCCTTTTTAAAGGATCATAATTCATTACAATTAATATTTAAGCAGTTGGTTTGGTTTTTATTAAAAATGCTTTACGTCATTTTAGGCTTGCCCTATTTATGTGATTTGATTTTTTTGTTAGTTTTCATTATAATCTTAATTAATCATAAGTTTTTATTTGGATCTCTTTGAATGCATATTAGCTAAAACTTTTTTGTTAGTTTGTTAGTTGCTTCATATCATATTATTCATTTTCTTGATTTGCATTATTTGTGTGATGTGCATTAATATTTGTGGAATATGGATTTTTTGTTATGATAATTATAAGTTTACAATTGATGTAATTAGGTTCTTGGAATTGAAGCTATGGAGTAAGTAATGCTACATTTGAATTCAAGAAAGCTTCTTTTAGGAGCCTCTTAGTGATTAATATGAGAAATGTAGAGCCATTTAAAATTGTGCAATGCTTTGAAACCAATAGTTTTAGCTTAAAAATTCCAAAATTCTAATATTAATCTTCTTCTTAAGGCATCGGATGCTGCTGATTCCTTAAATTATTTTCTCTTTCATCTCTTAGTGCATTCATTTCTAATACTTTGCTAGACATATCTATACAATGTGTTTCTGAAGCTATTTTAGATTATGAAATTGAGTGCACTTCTGATTATGGATTCCAAAGATACCCCATGCATTTGGCATGACAATCTTATTTATGTTGACACAATTATTTTACAAGAAGCATAATATTTGTGCCTTGGTTTCTTTCATAGTATTGAATGTGAGATTCATCAAAGTTAAATTTTGGATATTAGATAGATTTTCTGGGGATCTATATGTTATACTAATAAAAAAAGCCGATTAATTTAATTATTGATTCAAGTTTAATTTTCTTTTTTGTAAAGTTTATAGTTTATGTTGTAATTTTAAACTTTAATTCTATTTGAACTTGTTTGTGGTTGTGCCTAAGAGAATGGGATGTGTTCTCTTTTATTATGATGATCCTGGTTTGGGTAATTTTGGGTTGGTTTAGTTCAAGTGATTGGATTAAGATTGTTGTTTGTTCTTTTGCTGAATGGCTGGTTCTGTCCTGTAGATTAATTGCTGTTTGACTTTACACTGTTGGAACTACTTGATTGCTGTATGATTATGGAGTTTGGTTTGGGTTGATTTTGAGTTTCAGTAGGTCGGGTGAATTCTAATTCATCTTATCTGCTATTACTATTGCTTGTTAAGTCATTGTGTGGGATTTTTGCTGTAATTGTTTATTGTGATTTATAGTTGATAGTTCTGTAACTTTTATGGGGCTCTTTTTGTTAGTTTCTAGTTTCATATGTGTGATTATAGTGCCGAGATATACATATGGTATTGATTTCAAATCAACTTCACTTTTGAGGGAGCCAACTTAGGGTAATTTAGAGGAATATAAAAAGAAAAAAAAATTATGCTGGTACTATATAGCTTTTGATCAATAAATTTTAGTTTTCTAATTTTCAATTTTGTGTATGTCTGTTGGATATGGTTTCTTCTCGAATGTGGTGCAATGATGCAAACTGTCTTTCACTTGGTGTGTCTTCCTTAAGGGTCTATTTGGAGCAGCTGCAACTTATCTAGCTTAACCAGATCAGTAGTTGATCCTGATAAGCTGCTGATCAACAGTTGATCAAGATAAGCTGTCTGACTGTTTTGTTAGTGCGTTTGAAAAACAGTCGATTCTATATAAATGACCATTTTGACCCTATTTTGGATAAACGGTTTAACTGTTAGCGCGTTTTAAGAATAGCTGGTTTGCAGGTTTTTTTAATTAAATGAACAATCTGACACGCAGAAGTTGTAATGGTCTCAGCAAAACTGTAATGTCTACGCATTAGATATTTTAAGACCAATAAAACTCCTTCATAACATTACAAAAAAAAATCCTTTATTGAATGCTTTAGGGTCAGTCCCAAGGTAATATCTTAGCTGGACGGGCTTCCTACTTATATTCTCTTTCTAACCATTACAAAATTTTAGCAAATAAACTTTATTTATTGTATCATTTCGTTGGCCTCGTCATCAAATTCTCTCAAAAAAACCAACTATAAAAGCGAAATATTATCTTCTCCTGCTAAGGGCAGAACATGTTTATTGTAAATGAGTTTTTTCAATATCAAAGCCGTAAGCAAATCTATAATCATAATTTCGCTTGTAAAATTAGAATTCCTTAATAATGTTCTTAAACCCATTTAAAATTTGTTAATATTGTGTTTCTCCCATATCGTAATCATCTGTAACAATACTGATAAATGAAAACAATGCAAACACTTGTAAAAATGCGAAATAATCACAGGATCGAGTCAATGAACAACTACCCATAAGCGATGCCTCAAGGATGTGGAAGCTCATGAGGACCTCATCAGTAGGACTAAGTCCTCCAATCTCGGTAGATCAATTCTTGATTCTGGCCATGCTGTAGACACTGGAGGAGAGCATGAGAAGCATAGTCCCCGCCACCATTTTCAGCATCACCGGCCCGCGCCTGCGCTTCAAGCGGTCTAGCCCCATGACGCAAGCTTTCGCAGTGACGTCTTGAAGAGGAGGACGACCACAAGCCCCACCTTCGCCATCAGCAGTGTGAACAAAATTCGGATCATCGTATATCTTCTTTAAGTTCGGACAACTAAAATTCAGAAGAAGATAACGAATCGATCCAGCAAAATTTTTTCTAGGATTACAAAGATTGTGATCGATCGAGCACAAGGTTTGAAAATTTGAATCTTCTGAAAAGATTGAACCACAGTAGTGCGTAATTTGATGACTTCGTGGTTGAGCTTAGGAGCGTGAAAGAAGATGATTTTCTGTTTACAACCCTGCCGACAGGCTTAGGGTTCGTTTGGGTAGGAACGCGTTTACCTGGGAGATCGCCGAAGAAGCCGAAGGAGCTGTTAGGGCAGGAACGCTGGAGGGCAGCAAATCCGTAAGCAAGGAATGCGGCCCACGGGTGGCGTTATTAACAAAATAAAAACGCCGTTTTTTGAGCCGTGCCCAAAACGTGAATCAAACGGTAGCGCAGCGTTTTGAAAACCCTACTCGTGGTTATAAGTTGCCCCAAACGGGGCCTAAATCTCTTATTGTTGTTGTTGGCATTCTGATAGTTTATGATTTTGTTCAAATTGGTTATATTTGGGCTTTCAGTTGTGGCAAGTTTTAGTTACTGTTTTTTATTGGTTTCAATTTATCTTTAAATTGAGTGTTTTCATTTTCGTTTTGGTTAGACTTATTGTATTTTTTAGAATACACTAAAAAAGGAATTTTATATGTTTAGGTGACTTTAATGTGTTAATCATTATTTTTTTTTTGTTTTCAAATTCATTACATTGCTCTAATTTCGTTTGAAAATTAACTAAAATATCTTGCATCAATTTGTTGGAATCTTTTGTATCTAATCTTTTGCTTTCAACTCTCAGTTGGTGGGAAGGGACAGTCATTGAAAAGATTCCAGGAGATGAGACGAAGCTGACCGTGCATTTTGCAGGTTATGTATCTATTTATTCGTCCCCAATACTCGAGCATCTAAAATTATTTATAATTCTCATCATTTGCCTTATATGATTTTGAAAATGTTTTATGGCTTTTCATAATATTATTTTTAATTTTTAACTGAAAGCCATGGTTAAGCATTTCTTAAAGATTTGCTAGTTAATTGAATCAATAATAGGAATTATTGTCTCCTAATCATAGTATCTATTGCACAAAAAAATAAAAAATAAAAATAGAAGGTAGTTTCTTACATTCTTCTTATTGATTTTGAAGCTGCATATTTATTTTTTGCCTAAACTGAACATAGTTAATTCTTATCAATGTTAATAGAAAAATGATGTTTTGCTTATATACTTAGTGATTTTTTTTTTAACTTTCTTTGGTCTTTTAGTCATTGCTCACTTAATGCTTTAAAGATGAGGCGAGTGGACTTCTTAACTGAGTTGACAAAGTTGAGCTTCAATTTGTCTGATAAGTGCTTTGATTTGATTTCAAATAACTCAGCACAGGTTCCTGTGTAAATTAGGCATGATGTAAAATTAGGCTTTGGTGTAGAGCCTTATGCAAGATGTTCTAATTCAAAGATGATGAAATTAAATAGACGCTGCAATTTTATTTATCA
Organism: Phalaenopsis equestris; assembly: GCF_001263595.1. NCBI lineage: Eukaryota > Viridiplantae > Streptophyta > Magnoliopsida > Asparagales > Orchidaceae > Phalaenopsis > Phalaenopsis equestris. The sequence goes on from NW_018164909.1 coordinate 92,043, forward strand.
TTATACTGATGCAATTGCCAATTAGCCATAATGAAATCCATGAAAAATCAAACATTTAAAGAATTTAAGGGACTGGCCCTGTGATGCATTCACTTTGATCAGAAAACACATTAGTGCCTTGAATGGGACCTTCATGAGAAAGGTGACCAAGAGAATCGTAAGCACTCATGTTGGTGTGTTGCGAAGCTGCTTCCAGTGGATCTACCGAATTTTAGATAGGTTAACTCACCGATGATATCATTTTGTCGGGTGCACATAGTGATTAATTGTCTTTGCAGACTAAACCATAGATCATGTTCAAATTCTTCAAAAAGCCCAACATAGATCCCTTTGTCAAGTAGGCTTGATGCAAATTTAAGTTTTGGTTTAGAGTTTAATGCAAAAGAACAAATTAATTTCTAAGGCTATCCTAGGTGATGAAATCAAATAGCTACAAGCTTCACATTTTTATCTTCTGGCACATATTTGCAGTAAAAGATCCTCTCAATTGATTTTAGCCATTCAATAAAGTTTTCTGGATTCATACCTCCATCAAACTCTAGTGGATCCACCTTTATTTTGATGTTTCCATGTTCTCCATATGTGGCCTCCTCTAATACTAGATTTCAAAGCGTCATGGCCTTTCTTCTTCATAATTGAAATCCTTTTGATGGAAGGGGTTGAAATTCTCATTTCTTTCACCCTTCGGCTTTCCCTGCATAATTAAGGGTAATTTCCATTTGAGTTTTTTTTTCTTCTATGTCCGTAAGCCTACATGTATCTCTATGGTGGCATGGCTAGGGTTTAGTATTGGGAGGTGGACGAGGGTGTATGAGACTAATTAAAGGTGGAGGAAAATTAATTTGGGGTTACTGATTTTAAAAATCAATAAAGGGAAATTCGGGTTAGGTCAAAATCCGTCTCTGGTTTAGGAATATGAAAGAAAATTTTTTGGTGGAGGTGGATTGGGTAGGCGTGGATGCTAGGAAAACTTAGGATGAGACTAGTGTTAGGCTAGCTCTGATACCAAATGATACTGGAGAACCTAAACCACAATAGGAAAACAGATTTTATTGCCCCAAGATAGTAGGGTTATAATCAATACTTAAAAATAGGAAAGGGAATACAACACAACACGACTCCCCGACTAGGGTAAGACGAGACAGCGGGCGGACAACGGTGAGAGGGCTGGGATAGTAGGTGGTCAGTTGGAAGGCTGTAGGCGAGGCTATGGTTAGGAGAGAAAAGGGGTTTGTTGTTGTGGTTATCACAGTTGGGGTTGTGGCTGTTGAAGGAGTCATGACTGAGAGGGTGAGGTTGTGAACAGGAGGGGAAGGAAAGGTGCTGATTTGCGGTTGGGAGGATGGCTGTAGAAAGAATTGCGAGTGGAGCAATTAGAGTGGAAGGATAGGCGGCTATGCTGGTTGCAGGTTTGGGATGGCAAGGTAGCAGGGAAAAGGAAATGGGGTGGTGGCTGGAAGTAGGGTAGAGGGCAATGCGGAGGTAGTTGGAAAGGATAAATATTCCCGCGGGATTAAACTATAGACAAAGCACCATTTGAACCATCGAAGATCACCACCTTGGAGGAGGTACAATCGGAGCACATTTTCCTTTAGATATAGCCCTAGACGGGACAATTGCCGCCAACGGCAAGCTTGGCCTGAAACTGAGCAAAAATTTACCCTAAAACATAGAAAATAACATATAAATACTAGTAGATAACTAAGAGGGAACCCCCTTGACTTGGGCGGCAAACCTAGCTCTCTTGGACCGGTCGGCCCACCCAGTAGGAAGGCTGAACTGGTTCTGCTCTCTCCAACCAGTTCGGCCCTCCAAAGCCCCACATCACAAAAACTGATCCCAAACAGCCTCCAAGTGTTTTGCAATGGTGATTTACTGTTTGTTTGTCTTACAAATCAAAACTAATGTTTTAAGGGGGAGAGAGGAAGAGGGGTGTAGAATTTCCATAAATGTTAAATGTCTAGTTCTGTTGCTATAATCAAGCATACTTATTTTATATTCAGTGCATGATATAACATTTCAACTACTACTTGCAGCTAGGGGTGATAATCGGGTTGTTCATACTTGGAATCTTCGTCCATCTCGTGTCTGGAAGGATGGACAATGGATGGAATGGTCTCATGCAAAGGGAAAGCCAATTAAACCACCCGAGGTCTGCATTATATCTGATACTCTATCATGTTTATGCTATTATCTTACTTCTCAGCTACTTGATGTACTTGCTAGCATTTATTGTGGTTGCTGTAACAGGGTGATACTCCCACTGAGAAACGGCAAAGATTAGGAAGATCTGAAGAAAACATTCATTCGGAAGTTGATGTTGCCAAGATGGATAAGCTTTCCAGGAGCACAATCATTGAAGAGTCCAGGAAACCTGATGATTCAGAATTGCATGTTTTATCTGCTAAGGATAGAAACTTTTCCATTGGAAAGAATTCAAGAGCTGAGGTTATTTCTGATGCACTTAAACCAAAACGGACTGGCTTGCAGAAAGAAGGGTCGAAGGTGGTTTTTGGAGTTCCAAGACCTGGAAAGAAGAGAAAGTTTATGGAAGTTAGCAAACATTATGTTGTTAACAAGTCTGAGAAAGTTAGTGAAGGTAATGATTCCATTAAATTTGCAAAATATTTGATGCCGCAGGTATCTCGCCAATCGAGGAGTACTTCAAAAGTTGATAATAAAGGAAAGAATGCTGTTGTAATCAAGACTAGAGGTGATTTCAAAGCTGAAAATTCTCGGACCTTTCAAACTGGAAGTCTATCTGAGAAGGACAAGGCATCACTTTCCTTATCAAATGAGGATGTCGTTCCTGTGCATGATAAAGATGTCATATCCTGTTTCACAGGCAGTAATAATTGCGTAGACAATATAAATGCATTCAAATTCAGTTCTTTTCCAAGCCAAGCTGTAAAAACTGATGTTTCAGCTGTAGTACCCGAGGATTCTGAGCAGTCTGCGCCCGTTCCTTCTTTCAAAAAAAGGAAAAATTCAAGATCTAAGATGGATTTAACTGAGAAACTAAAATTTTCTATGGATGGAGCATCCAACGTTGGGGATAAAGGTTCTGGAAATCATGGAAAGGCAACATATGAAGTTATGGAACCCCGCAGATCCAACCGTAGGATTCAGCCAACGTCAAGGGTAAGTTTTATTTCAATCTCAAGGCTAAAATGATTCTCTAGTTTGTTACTGTTTTCACAAAATTTCAGTCAGTCACTTGATACTTGTTTATATTGATTCTTTGGAGTTGGTTCCGTAAATTATGCTCTACAGGTTTCTTCTGGCATTTTTGAATCAGTTTTATTTATTTGCTGTTTTGTATTTTATTTTTAAAAACATGTTTCTTTAGTGTGTTTTTATTTTTTGTTTCTAAAAACAATTTAACTTGTATTTGAAAACACTCAAAACAATATTTAGGTATTTTGAGTGTTATCAAAAACTACAATATCTTAGTCAAAGATACCAAACATATTTTGTTTCAAATCAAAATATAAACAAAAACAAACAAAAGCAAACAAATAAAAAATAAAAAATAAAAAATAAAAGGGATCCTAAACATCCCCTTTAGCATCATTTGTTTTTTTGGGAAATTGTGTTAATCATTGATTGGTTCTAAGAATTTTTTTTTTATTTTATTTTTTTTAAATTTTTTGTGTTCATGGATGCGAACTAGCACATTGTAGTATTATTCAACAACCGATGATAGCTATTTAGATGGTGTTATAATCCAGACAACTCTACGACAGTGTACCTTCGTTGCCACTTTTTTGAATATTTGTTAGGCCCGTAGGGAGTGTAAAAAAACAATATGTGACGCTAAAATTTTGCTTTTAATGATCTTTATAATAGATTAGACACTAAGGAGGGTGAAAAATATATGTATAATGTATATTAAAAATATGTGAATAAACTAGTTAAATAAAGAGAAAAGAGAAGTATAGATTTAACTCAAGTGTATTAAAGCTGAAAAATCAAAAAGTGGTCTTCTTAGAAAAAGATATTCAACATAGGTGAGTGAGTTATTTTGATAAACTATTTAATGAAGTTTCTGAAAATAAGATCGACCTTAGTCGACCTTAGAATAAGATCGACCTTAGTGATCTTAATATCATTAATAATAATAAAATGTTTCATTTTTACCGTCGCATTAGTAAACAATAAGTTGAAGAGATTTTAAAGAAAACCAAGGGTGGAAAGTCTGTAGGACCTGATGATATCCTAATTGAAGTGTGGAAATGTTTAGGAGATTTGGGAGTTTCTTGGCTTAAACTCTTTAATATTATTTTAAAAACTAAAAAGATGTCTGAGTAGTGGAGGAAAGTATTTTGGTTCCCATTTTTAAGAATAAAGGGGATGCACAAAAGTGTGCAAATTATAGAGGAATTAAGTTGATGTGTCATACTTTAAAATTATGGGAGAGGGAAATTGAACATAGGTTAAGACGTAATACAAAGATTTCTCATAATCAATTTGGATTTATGTCGGGCATGTCTACTATGGAAGCTATACATTTATTCAAAAGTTTAATGCAGAAGTTTTAGAGATAATAAGGAGAATCTACATTTGATTTTTATTGATTTTGAAAAACTTATGATAAGGTCCCAAGAGATATCCTTTGGAGAGTTCTTAAGAGGAAAGGTGTTGACATCAAATCATTAAAGATATGTATACTAGAGTTGTTACTTGTGTTCGAACTGCAGGAGGATTGACCAAATATTTTCTGACCAAATATTTTCCTATTTTTCCTATTTCTGTTGGATTACATCAGGGATCAACTTTAAGCCCATTTCTTTTTTGCTTTAGTTATGGATGATCTTACCGAACATTTACAGGAGGATGTACCTTGGTGTATGCTTTTTGCTGATGATATCCTTCTCGTGGATAAGACGAGAGAAAAAGTCCTGGAAGAACTTGAATTATGGAGGTCTATATTGGAGTCTAAAGGCCTTCATTTGAGTAGAACTAAAACTGAATACATGGAATGTAATTTTAGCAGTAGTAGCTCTAGTGACAAGAGTGTAACTTTGGGTGATCAAATTATTAAAAGGTGTGAACGATTTAGATATCTCTGGTCTGTTGTTATTAGAATTAAATGAAAATATGACACTAAACAGGATGCAATGGAGAAAAATGATTCATGTAGCCGACCCCACGTAGTGGGATTAAGGCTTTGTTGTTGTTGTTGTTGTATTTGCAACATATTTTTTTGGGTGGAGAGAGATGTTGGGGAATAAGAAAAAGTTAAAATACAAAGAACTAAACATAAAAATTGAAAAAAAGATCAACACCCAAAAACATACAAGAATTTTTATTCCAGGTGGCTATATCCTGTCACTACTTATGCAGAGTTTCACTATGATTTTGTTGTGGATATTATAACCCTAATTTCACATGCACTTAATTCAACATAGTAAACCTCCATAGCTATTCTACATTCAATCTAATTGAACGCAACAATAGACTAAGGCCGGACGCAGTATTATGCTTGTTTAATTCAAAACCCGCCACATAAAGTGAAAATATTTCAAATTTATTGTTTACAAAACAGTCCATCAGTGCATCAAGAGCATCACATTAACCAAGGCCCTGGTAAATTATTTGATCAAACATGAAGAAAAATGATGAATAATGGACACGATGGATTCAAGCTAAAATTAAGAGGCCGCAAATTTATTCTTTATTAGTAATACCTCTCCCATTGATTCATATACGAAAAGGAAAAAATGGCCCACAGATTACTCCCTTGGTATCAATCAACAACCTTAAATGATCAAACATTGGGATAGATAGAGGCAATTCCTTATGTTTGTAATTGCAATTATTTATTTCCTTTTTTATGTAATTTTGTGTGTAAATCTGTGTTGAAAGAATGAGCATGCTGAGCTTTCATAGCACTCAATTTTTTCTATAGTTACTTTGAAAGTTTCCAATGCTACTTTAATTTCAAATTCAAATCATTACATATTGTACACTAGCTCTCAAGCACACTACCTTGTCTATTGGGCAAAGTAAGTCCGGTTCTCTATTTGACATTGATTTGTTTTGCCAAATTTGTCTTGAAGAATGATTTTAAATTCTTCTCTCATGTTTTGCCAAATTTTAACTCAGTATAACTGTGCCAATAAGACAATCATCGATTGTAACCCTTCAGACTTAATTTTTTATATGCATGTTAGAGTTGACGGAGCTTGTAATGCAGTGAAAGGGAAAAGCAAGCAAATCGGCAATCCTGATCCTTGTAACTGTTGAGCGGTGATGCCATGGTCTATAATAATAAATTGAAATGATTCAAATATTCATATGGTTGGCATTATTATTACACATCATAATCGAAGGGGTCCCAATATCAAAATCATTCTTTAAAGTTTGATTCCCAGATAAAAATGCTTCAGACATCAAGCAACCCAGGCAATGGTCGTGCTGAAGTTACATTTCAATTGGATGGGACTTTACTGACAAAATGCCCCCAAAACAAAGAAAATCGCTATGGGTTTTTATTCCATTAAAATAAAACAATTTTCAATTGAAAATTGTCATCTATCGCTTTAAGGAAAATCACCTTTTGGAATAATATGCTAATGATGATAAATTTAAAATGACAATTCTACATCGAGCCAATTTCTTATCCAGTTTATCTATTGTGCATTCTTTGAAAATTTGTGCCTAGTCCTCCTTAAAGAGTTTGATTTGCATTGGATGAAATTTCCAAGGTGGAGATTAAATATTTTACTAAGACTACTCACAACTTTTGTCTTCATTTTGCGAATCCTTAAATTCTAATTTTAAGTTTCTCGTAGTCACAAGTCTCTATGATTATTTTATTTCTTTCAGTGATTAGAGAGAACATTTGATTAATGTTTCTGTCAAGTGTATTCAGCGTATAATAACAACAATTGAATTTTTGGCTGAGAACATGCACATCTTTAGCTTGAATTGAATGTTAGAGGGAAATGATAACAAATCAGATTAAGGTCCAATGATTTCTTCATGATGGGTTATCATGAATCTTGATTTATTTCCTTGGAGGTAGTTGGTATGATTTAGGGTCTGTTTGGGGCAGCTGTAGCTTATTGAATAATCTGCTGATAAGCTAGGTGTGGTGGCTATTACAAATTTTTATTTTTTTGGAAAAGCCAGATCGTTGCCAATAAGCTCCCATCGCACTTAGATAGGTGCGGTGTGAAAATGCAGTTTTCTGCGTTTTGAAAATGCATAACCTGCCAAAACAATATTTTACCCAATCAAAGTCAGGTGCGTTTTCAAAACTCCACCGCACCAAATAAGCTGCCCCAAACGGGCTCTAAAATCAAATGATTTTTGTCAGCAATCAATAGTTGCATCATTTACAGACTGTTTAGATTTGGAGTGAATAACTAAGGGGATAATTTCATTATCGATTTTTGCTAATAAAATATTATGTGTTTTATCAAGTGCACCCAATGATTTATAAAAAGTAGTTAAGCTTTTGAGTAATGTCTTGGCTTTGATTGATGACTGTAATACACCGATGCTGAGCAACCCAATTTGATTTCTTCGTTCTTAAGTGCTTCTTTTGTAGTGTCTATTGAAGGCAAAATCATATGGCCAGAGGATACTTGACATGTTCTTACCCGCAGGACGTTTGTTGAGAGTACTAATAAATGTATGCTTCATACCAACATCGAATTTTTGTGAGCTTACATTGGCATTTTTTGAGATTAGTTTTATCTGAAATTTATTACTCTGAACAAATTTTTATAGATGGTGGATGAATTTTACTCCTTCGCTATAATTAACATTTTTTTTGAATATTTTTTATTTTTTTAATTTACTTGAATTTTTTTATTCTATTTTTCTTTTTGGTCGAAATATGTTGATATTTGTATATAATGTAGGGTCCTATTTGTAATATATGAAGTATAGGGATTTATTTATAAATGTTGTAACTTGTAAGACTCTATATAGGCCCCTCATCAATGAAATAATGTGGTTTTATGAGCAATAGTTTCTTTTTGGTATCAGTAATCGCCTCTCCTCCTCGATCGATTGGTCGGGATTGACGCAGAGATCCAAAACTTCCGGCTCTCGTCAACCAAACCAGTGGGGATTGGCGCAGAGAGATGTGAAACTCCTATTTCTCTCTTCCTTCGGTCGTGGTCCTCGTGAAGTAGCGACGAATTGCACGATCTAGTCGGGATCAACGTGCACAGATGTAGATCGGCGTGAAGAGAGCCGAAACTCTCGTTTTTTCCTGTTTGTCCTCGCGAAGCAGTCTCAACTGAGCTAAAAGAGGATTTGGCTTTGGTGAGAGGGTGTGTGGAGTTGCGTGATCAGGAAGGAGACGGACAAAAGCTTTGCGCTATTGGGAAGAGGGAAAGTAAGGATTGCTTAGACAAAAGGGGTGCGGTTTCGTGTGGGCTAAGGCAAAGCGGATCGTACGAACTTGTAGGAAGGGTGTTGCATGTGATTTGTGTGAACTAAACTTGATCCTTGCAATTAAAAATGTCAGGAGACAGAGATAAGTGTTGGAGGTAAGGGATTGGAAATTCTGGGAAGATGGATCCCGAAACTCTAAAGGTATTGGTCGGGCTCATATAGGGAGATAGAGTTTTGACAAGAGCCACTACCTCAGTACATGCTCCGATGCAGGTGAAGCTTGATCTTCCTTTTGTGGATTTGAAGCTCAATGGACAGGCCATGTATCTGAGTTGGTCGCGTCGGATCGAGGTTACTCTAGTAGGGAAGAGATTAGAAGGATACCTGACGGAGGTTGAGCCAAAGAGTGACAGTACTGAGAGGGATGAGTGGAAAACTACACGTCTTACTTTTCACCGGGTTACTCAACTCGATGGTTCCATCGATTCCCTCATCAGTGAATGGCCTTCGAAAGGTGAGTGACATTTGGGCGAAGATGAAGAACATTTATGCTGGAGCTGAGAACCACATGAGGGTGTCCAGAGGGAGACTCGCAAGTGCTACAACTGTGATGAAGCTATTTATCTGAGCAGAGTCCATCCTAAGCCACCTAAGGAGAGAGAGACAAGTGACTATAGACAAGGTGGAGGTTGTGGTTGTGATCATGGTTGTGGCAGTCGAAAAGGTGGAAGAGGGGTCTACGGGGCAAATCTGATGGTAGCAGAGGACAAGAGAAAGACGAGTGTGTTCTTTACTAGTGAGGATCATGAGTGTCTGGAGCTGTTGAAGAGGAAGCAAAAATCATCTGGAGATGGAACTAAGGATGTTTCAAATCCATCAACATCAAGGGGTAACATTATCACTTACGCTCGCTAACGAAGGTACCGGTGACACACTTGCTCTTTCCTCTATTTCAACTACAAAATCACTGGAATGGATAATAGATTCTGATGCTTCTCGTCACATGACAAGTATTGCTGGAGGTTCCCTTCATATGCTCATCTAGCAGTATCAAAGTGTATACAGACTGTTGATGGTGCAATGCAACTTATAATTGGCAAGGGTACAGTGAGATGTACCAATCATATGACTTTGTTAGTGTTTTGTATGTTTCTTCTTTTCCAGTAAATCTTGCTTATTAGTGTAATTATCATCCAGTTAAAATGCATTATTTATTTTGATATTCCTCAGGTGATCTTCCAAGAGAATGGGATGGACCGAACACTCGGGACTAGAACATGGCATAACAATTTCTTGTATTTGGACCGAGAGGGGATGGACTCAGCTCTGTCATCCATGATGGAAAGTGCTGCAGTAAGAGAATCTATGAGGAACGTCGATGATGTGTTATTGCTACATCACAGGCGTATGAGACATTCTAGTCTTAATTTACTGAGTGGGTTGTATCCATCTATGTATGAAAATGCAAATAAGGAGAAACTGATGTGTGATGCTTGTGAGTTTGGCAAGCTCCCTAGGAGATCTTATGTTAGTTATGAGAATAGGAGCTCTGGTGTGGTTGATTTGATACATTATGATGTATGGGGGCTTTATCCTACTAGTTCTATGAATGATTATCAGTATTTTATTATGTTTATTGATTGTTTTTCCCGTGTTACTTGGATATACTTGATTGAACAAAGAGTGAGGTGGTTGTTTGCTTTAAAGATTTTCACAATGCAATCTAGACCTAATATGGTGCAGTTTTGAAGGCACTGAGATCTGATAATAGGACAAAATATATTAATAAAGCATTTGGGGATTACCTGTCAGCCCAATGGATACAACACCAAACCACATGACCATACACACCAGTACAGAATGAAGTAACACAGAGGAAGAATAGAAATCTTTTAGATGTAGCCCAAAACATGATGATGATAATGAATATTCCACATCACTTATGGAGGCAAGCAATGTTGAAAGCTGCTCAATTGATTATTAGAATGCCCTCAAGAGTGTTGGAGTGAAAGTTTCCTTGTAGATGCTTAAAGAAGATGATATTAGGATCCTTACATTGAAGGTATTTGGATGTGTATGCTTTGTGAAAGACAACAGACTATTTGTAGGGAAGTTGGATTCAAGAGCCGTGAAATGTGTGTTTGTGGTTTATTCAGCTACTCAAAAAGGGTTATGTTTGATGGAGTCCGATTGAGAAGAAACTTTTTGTGAGTATGGATATGTCATTCAGAAAGTTTGAACCATACTACACTCAAAAGGTGAATTTACCATTCGATGACTCAACAAACACGAGATACAAGAAAGAGTGAGTAGTAGTGGTGCAAGTGGGAGCAATGCCATGTTCTGTGATGTGGGGTGAATCAACTAAGAAGGAAATCGGGGAGATTGACCCTAGAGGTGGTGAGATTCATGTTAAAGGTCAGTAAAGAACTCATACACGGAGGAAGAAGCAAACTAGGGAACAGAGTCTGCGGTGCCAATAAGTTCCTTGTCTCGGCTTTCCCAACTCTTGAGACACATACATCATCCACCTTTTATTCAAAACTTCTAATTGATTTTATTCCTCATCCATCCACTCCTAATCCCCCAACGTTAAGAATGACCACACACTCTCCCTCCCTTGGCGCGCGCGATATGCAGAACATCCTCCCGATCTTTTTGGGTGAAAACTTGACATTGCAAACTTTATTTTTTATTTTAACATCTCATGATGGTGCATTCATTACATCATTGGACTTTGTCTCTATACTCAAGTGTTAACAGGTTGCTAATGAGGATTCAAGGTGGAAAGTGACGATACATGAATAGTTTGGAGCTCTTAATAAAAATGGAACATGGGAGATCATACCACTATCAGCAGGCAGTTTGATGCAAGTGGATCTTCACTGTGAAACAAACTCTAGGAGAGAAGTTGAAGAGGTACTAAACACGACTAGTGGCAAAGAGGTACAATCAGACATGTGGTATTGACTACGATGAAACCTTTGCGCCATTCCCAAAGAAGAGCACGTTGAGGACACTGACTTATCTGATAGTGAATGGAGACTTCACCAACTCAATGTGAAGAATGTTTTTCTTCATGGGGAACTAATGGAGGATGTATGTATGGAGATACCACCAGGGTTCAGTACATTCCAGATAGTGGGTAAGGTGTGTAGGTGCAGAAATTCACTGTATGCCTTGTAGCAGTCTTCTCGAGCTTGGTTTGATAAGTTTAGAATAACGATGGTTGACATGGGATATCAGCAGATCACACGGTGTTCTTTTAGCAACATGAATGTAACACTATCGTACTTAACTGTGCATGTGGATGACAATTATCATTGGTGACAATGAAGTAGAGATTGTTCCACTAAAGGGAAGATTGGGGAAGCAATTTGAGATAAAGGATTCACGACAGCTCAAATACTTGTACAGTTTCTTCGATTGATCAGAAAGTCAAGCTCAGTATAGAGGTAGATGAATCGGTTGATCGTGAGAGGCATCAGAGGCTGGTGGGCCGCCTGATTTATCTGTGCTACACTCGCTCCGATATTTATTTTGCAGTAAGTGTGGTGCGTCGCTACATGCATGATCCAAAGAAGGGTTATATGGATGTAGTGTATCAGATTTTGAGGTATCTAAAGAGTGCACAAGGGAAATGGTTGATATTCGGGAATTGGCATGTAAATATTGAAGGCTTTTGTAATTTTGACTGGGCAATTTGTGTTGATGACAGACGGTCCACATCAACATACTGCATGTATTAGAATATTAGAATATTAATATTCAAATTTTTGTATTAATTGTTTTGATTTACTTTTATCTACTTTCTTTTTTTTCCTGTATTCTGTTTTGATTTGTTTCGTTACTAGTAGATTCTTTAATTGGTATTTATACTTTTCTTTGCATCAATAAGAAATTATCTTGGGTTCTATTCTAACACGGTATCAGAGCCAAGGATCTAACCCTATCTGCTGGCTCTTACTGCAGTTTTTCCCTGTATGATTTATTTTTGATTTTTTTCTGGAGCCGCTCTCATAAACAAAAATCTGTCGCCCCGTGGATACCAGTCGGGGAACCTTTCCCGTATGAATATCCCTTGTAAGTTGTCTTTCATCCCATGAAGCAGTCTCTTACAAATTAGAGGCAAAGTCGGCTCTTCCCGTGTAGCTATCTTCCATTTGGTAGAACTGACTTCCATCCCTTTAAGTAGTCTCCTGCAAATCAGAGGCAAATTCAGCTCTTCCTCCTGTTTCCGTAATATAAATATGATGAGTTACAACTTGCAATAGACAAGTTCGAGGAGTTGAAAAACTGATGTAGTAGAGTTCTGTGGCCTTTTCTCTATTTTCCTGTAAAATAAATCTGATGAGTTACAGGTTGCAATAGACAAGCTTGAAGTGTTGAAGAAATGTAGTAGAGTTTTGTGATTTCTTTTCTGCTCGGCTTTCCAACTCAGATAATGGTAATATTCCTCCAAACAGCTGGAACTGTATGATGTCTCACCAACATGACATCTCATTTGACTCAATCAGAGTCACGACAGATTTCTCCAGCAACGGGCTGTCATCAGAAGATGTTCTTGATTCCACTAGAGGATCAATTCCAACTTTCGTTTCTCTGCAGATTGGAGGACGAAAAAATAACATGAACTTTTTTATTATAACTCATAAACTAAACGACAATAATTTTATCTGATGGTCAAAGGATATAGGAAATTCGGTCATCTCAGTGGTGTGATTCGTGCACCTCCAAAGACTAACCTGACATATGGAGCATGGGAAGTGAAGAATTCTATGGTGATTTCGTGGCTGATGAATTTCATGGATACTTCTATTGGTTGATCATATATGTTCCTTCCTTTTGCTAGCGCCCTCTAAACGATAGTCCGTGATACTTACTCAGATGTAGGGAATTCAAGTCAACTCTATGAGGTATCTAAGAAAATTCGTGAGGCAAAACAATGATCGAGGATCGTGAACTTATAGTACAATGATCTTTTTGCATTATTGATGGAATGCGACATGTATTATGATTTCACTTGGGAATCTCTGACCGACCTATCTCTCTTCCAAAAAATTATCGAAAAGGACCGCATGTTCCAATTTTTAGCAGGGCTCAACAAAGATCTTGATGAAGTCTGGGGTCGTATCCTTGGCCGAGATCCTAGTTCTCCTACTTGTTGTTTTCACTGAGATTCGCTGCGAAGAGAGCTGGAGACATGTCATGCTTGTTGCGTCCACTCCATCTGTCGAAACATCCGCCATGGTTTTGAATAGTGCTCAACCCAGGTTTGTCACCTCACTTGCGTTTATTGTCACAAATTCAACCACACTCATGATAAATGTTGGAAACTCCACGGGAAACCTACATCAAAACCTTTGGCTAGATCTTTTGTTGCCAAGGATCTCGCTGCAGCTTCTGAATCCAACACAGTACAACCAGCCTATACCCAGAACAATCTAGAATCCTTCAGTTCTTTTAAAAGTCAATTGGAACACTCAGGGTCTGACTGGGGCGGTAGTGGAGGCGCGGCGCGGCGCGACGCGGTGTGGAGACGCAGAATTGCGTTGTTTGGGGTGGAGACGACAACCCGCGGCGGCGTGGTTTTCAGCATTTTAACGAAAACTCGCGCTGACGGCTCGAGCTCAAGGCCTGCTTTTCTTTGCAATATTTTTACTCGGGTGCCCTTTGCGTCTTCTGCCCTAACCCGCTCCCTTCTCATGTTTTCTCTTGTGCCCCACTCGTCCTCATCCCCCTTTTGCTTGGTTATTCTTCCGTGCCCTGTTTGTCCTCACCCCGCATTTTCTCGGTTATTCTCTTCTTTCTCTTCGTTCCCCGACACCTGTGACGATAGTTTTTAAACTGTTTGTTTCTTCTTCCGATATCCTTTATCCCTAATCTTTTCTTGGTTGATTACTTTGTTAGCCGTATTGGGTTCTTCTGCTCACTTGGTGGATTTTCTTGATGGGTTTCGTCTATGTGGATTTGCTTGGTGGATTGCTCTGTTAGTCGTATTGTTTTTTGTTGTTTTCTTGGTGGATTTTTTTAACAGGTTTCAGCTGTGTGGATTTGCTTGGTGGAGGTGTGGAGGTGTGGTGGTGTGTGGATGTGTTGTTGTGGCGTGATATTTGATAGGGGATAACTATTTAGCATGCTTTTCATTTACATATTTTAACCAGCATGAATGAACCATGAATGAACTTATCAAATTACAAAATGTGATATTTACACTTACAACACATTGGTGTCACAAATATATGCATGAAAGGTGAATTTCACTTTTAAGAAGGCAATGATGGTGGTATGTTTGATATGATAATAAAGATTTGATTGGTATGCATGTTATGTGTAGCAGAAAATTGAGTCTTATAAAATTTAACTCTAAAATGAAAGAGTTAAATTGCCTTAGTTGGAAATGAAACCAACTTTCATAGTTCTATTTTTTCTATATACTTATTTATATGGTAGATTGATCGTTGAATGTATAATAGAAAGATCTTGCCACATATTTAAAACCTTTTCACATGATTGGGTGTGATGTTTTTTTTTTTTTTGTAATATGGTTTTTTCAAACACATGCAAGAAATAAAAATAGTTTTTCTCTAAATTCAATTGATACAGGATAACTGTCTTGCATGCTCTTTATTTACATATTCCAACTAGCTTGAATGGACAATGAATGGACTCATCAAATTACAATGTATGATATTTACACTTACAATACCTTGATATTACAAATGTACGCATGAAAGGTGTCTATCACTTTTAAGAAGGCAATGATTGTGGTATGTTTGATATGATAATAAAGATTTGATTGGTGTGCATGTTATGTGCTGCAGGAAATTGCGTCCTATAAAATTTAGCTCTGAAATGAAAGAGTTAGATTACCTCAGTTGGAAATGAAACCAACTTTCACAGTTCTAGATTAATCATTGAGTGTACCATATATTTAAAATCTTGCCACATGATGAGGTGTAATATTTTTTTCCTAGTATGGTTTTTCAAACATCAAACAGAAAAAAATATTTTTTTCTCTAAACTCAATTAATAAAGGATAGTTATCTTGCCTACTTTTCATTTAGATACTTTAACTAGGATGAATGAACCATTAATAGACTCGTCAAATTACAAAGTGTGATATTTACACTTACAATGCCTTGGTATTACAAATATATGCATGAAATAAGTATATCACTTTTAAAAAAGCAATGATTGTGGTATTTTGGATATGATAATAAAGATTTGATTGGTATGCATGATATGTGTTGCAGAAAGTTGAGCCTTATAAAATTTAGCTCTGAAATGAAAGAGCTAAATTGCCTCAGTTGGCAATGAACCAACTTTCACAGTTTTATTTTTTCTTTATAATTATTTATATGGTAGATTGATTACTAAATGTACAATAGAAATATCTTGTCACATATTTAAAACTTTGTCACATTATGGATTGTAATATTTTTTTTGGTGGGCTTTGCATGTGTAGAAGTGTTTGCAGCAATGAAGAACTGGTGTTGGATTTGTTTTTGAGTTGAGCATGTGTTGGATTTGTTACGGTGTGTCGTGGCACTGTGGTGTGGTGGTTTACCCTTACCCACTTGGTGTCGTGGTGTGGTGGTTTGTTTTTAGTGGATTTGCTTTTGGAGCGTTGTTTTTATGATGGGGTTTGCATCTGTGAATAGTGTTATGGCAGGGTTTGCTTGTGCAGTGGTGTGGTGTGTGCATGTGCATACTTCGCTGCATTTTTTATTTATGTAACTTTATTTTTTTCATTATAGTAATACAATTGTTAAGACTAAAGTTGCTGATACACCCGTATGTTTGACAGAGAAACAAAAATAATATTTTGTGACATTTGCTTCAAGGAGATCAATGTAGGAAATAGGCCTACAACCTACTTCAATAAGGAAAAATGACAAAATATTATGAGTAAATTCAAATAAAATACAGGTATATAATAGGATATGCTGCAATCAAAGAACAAGTGGGATCCGTTTAAGAAGGATTGAAAAATTTGGAGGGAATTTAAACAATGATCAACAGCCTTGAGGTTGGATTCGGTGATGTGTACCATTGATGCTCCCGAAGTGGGTAGAAAGACTTGTGGTAAACTTATTTGACATGCCCTCTAATTTGGTCAATTTCATTTTATTTTTAAATTTAAGTAGATGTTATGAATTTGTAGGTGGTGTCTGCTGCAATGAAATTTAAAATCAGTAGACTTGATCCTGAGTTAGAAAAGAAGTTGGATCGAATGTTTGGGGGTGTCGTTGCTACGGGCATCAATGCATGTGTCCCCCAGTGAGACAGGGTTTGGTGAATTCCCCAAGAACTAGGAGTCGACCAATCGGGTGATTCCACTGAAGTCCCCAGCCCAGACCTCCATGAACTTGAGTCCATTTGTCGTTCTAAACACCCTCGGGTTGAGAATAAAAAGAAAGTGGGAGTTGTTTTCCTTATAAATCAATATCACAGCTCTGGCTACATGTAGTGTTGAATCCAACACATCTCAAACAACTCTATCAACTAGGTTTTAGCAAATTCTGAATGAAAATATGGAAATTTATGAGTTGCCACTGTACTTGTTTGCCATAAAATTGCTTGAAGATCTGATCAGTAGAGATTTTTTGTCAAGATGCCCGAAGAATGTAGGGTGGCGTATCTACTACATTTTTATAATCGCAGGAATATTTGAGAGACTTTTTTTATTTATAATCACTCAGGACATTTATGTTTTTGTATTGTTTATCGTTTTGCTATGGATATTTTAACTGCTTGGGACATGGCTTATTCAGTGATGTTTATATGTTTATGCTTATATGCTTATTGCATTGTTCGTAGCCCTAATATAATTGTTGTAATTTATTGCTACTTCTGTGTCAGCCGGTACGATACTGATATACATGGATGTAATCAGAAAAATGCACAGGAGAGTTGCAGCTGTCGTATGTTTGATGTTGAATATTATAACTCGTACATAGATTGCCTCACTTGAATGACATCCTCATATGTTGCAGGCAAATGCATTGGGGAGTTGCGTGTGTGTCACCCAACAAGATTTAGCAATATATTCTGCATGACACAAATAATATTCAACGATCTGTTGGAACCACCTAGAAATCATGGATTTCATGGTTCTTCCAAAATGATTTCACGAGAGGTGTTGGCGATTACCCTTTACATATTATCGCAAAATGAATCAATGCGAAAAGCAATTGATTGATTTCAGCACTCTGAAACAATTTGCAGACATTTCTCAGTGGGGTTGAAGACATTTATGAGTTATTCTTCACAAATCATAGAACCAGCAGATCCAACGTTCGAACGGATCACCATAGAGATTTCACACGATGCACGTAGATGTTCTTTAAGGTAATGTTTTAAATTTATTACATCCAATTTATAAAAAAATAACGTTATCTTCTAAACTCATCATTATCTTTCTAGATTTGTATTGGAGTAATTGATGGACTACACGTTGATGCACGTTCTCCAAATAATAAGATCGCATTCGTCGTTGGTTGCGGGTCAGCGATGCAGAATGTCATGGTCGTATACGACTTCAACATGTGCTTCAATTTTTTCATTCACTTTTACCTCACAACTAATTATTAAATGCATATCAGGTAAATACTACTTAGTTGATGCTGGATATTCGTTGTAGCGTGGATATCTCATGCCCTATCTTGATATGACATACTATATATCTGACTTTGAGCGAGCAAACAATGTAACATAAGACTGAAAATAAATGTTAAATAAAAGACATTCCTCCTTATGCAGTTTCATTGAGTGGATTTTCGGTGTTTGGAAGAATAAATTGGTTATATTCCGTGATATGTCATCTTATCTGTTTCTCAACGACATTACTTCCGTAGGGCGGATGAGGATCATGAGTATGTACCTGTCGAGACATTTGAGTATTGTCTTGGACATTTTGTCACAGCTTGAGAATAATGCTTCCACCACTTGTACTAAACACATGAAAGGTGTAAGCGAGATGACAGAGTTGATGAAACAAATTACTGATTCGATTGTAGGAGGGTGATTGAAGTATTTATTATTTTATTATTTATACATTGTTCAATACTATTTGTATTTTATTCAGTGTCTGTTTATTTGTAAGTATTTTTTTTCTTTATCATTTCATTTGTTTTTCTTTTGGTGGGGTTGAGAGACTCACGATGAGACGTTTGATCTTATGAGTTCTTCTGGATGGTCTGTTAGTCGTTGTTAGTAGGTGTCACATTTGAAATTCTATTGAAGACAACAAAGTTTCTATTTTCTTTTCGGTGCAGCGGTTTTTGAGGTTTTTTTGGATGACATTTTTTGGTGATATGCATATGTGATACATAAGTTTGGTATTACGTGAGTTAAAGACAACCAAGTACCATTTTTTTACAAATTTTGTTGTTTTATTGTAGTGACAGATTTGTTGATTGGTATATTGAATTTTCTGAGAATTAATTATGGTCTGCGCAAAACCATAATTAATTAATTCTTTTATGAATTTAAACTGTTATTATCACTAACATATTGTATTTTAAACAATGCAGGAAAGATGAGCTTTAGGATTTCTATGACCTCTCGAGTATTGTTGTGTGTGTACTTCAAACTTCCTTACTGACGTCGCGTCTTTACAGGTGCCCGCGGAGAATCATGGAGGAGTGTGACTTTTTTCGATGGGGAGAGTCTGACGGATTCCACCACCTAGAGTGATCAGGAATGAATAATATTACTAGAGGACGACGTAACTCGTGATATACGCAGTCAACTTTTTAAAAATAATACTCATATTTTTAAAGATAATTTTAATAGTTTTTTTCTTTATTTTATTAATCATAATACTTATTATTAAGTGAGATATATATATTTTTTTATATTCTTTTGAAGTGAATTTTTACTTCTCAAGTACCAAATATATTACTATGACAGTTCTGTCACAAAAAATATTACTACACAGTGGCAGAATGGTCATTTGTTCCGAAACGGCTGTCGCACAGCTATTTTCATACTGCAGAAAAGAAATAGCCACCCAGCTTATCCTCAGCAACTTCCTGGGGCAGCTGCCCTTAATTAAGTTACTTGGGTCCAATCCACTCTCTTACGGCTTGTTGACCTCCCATATTCGTTAAGGTACCAATCCTATAATACTCACTTTTTTTGCCCTTATTAGTCCATGGATCATTGATTCCGGTGCAACTAACCACATAATTAGAAGCTCTCAAGCCATCTCAACATACAATCTTTGCTCGAAAAGATACTGTTAAAATTGCTGACGAGTCTCAGAATTCTATTGCTGGTAAAGGGTATGCTCTTTCAACAACATGTTTAATTCTGGAATTTGTGTTATATGTACCTCTGTTGAAGTGTAAACTTTTACCTGTCAGTAGGTTGACACATGACATTGATTGCGTTGCTCATTTTTCCTCTGATATTTTTGTCTTTTTGGATCATCATTTGGGGAGGATAATTGGAACTGCTAAGCCGCTAAGTGGGCTCTACTTATCCCCTAAGAAAAGCACAGAGAATGAGGACACTCTGTCCAGTAGTTACAGTTTATCTCAGTTCATTGAATGTCCTATTGTTTTGTTACACTGTCGTTTGAGTCATCCTAGTTTCTACTATCTAAAACAATTATTTATGTTTATGTTGACAATAAAAATATTTTTAATTTCAAATGTGCTCAACTAGCTAAACATCATCGACTTTCTTGCCTACCCCACAATTATACATCTTTCGCTCACTTCTCTCTTATTCATAGTAACTTATTGGGAACCTCTTGCACTCTTAGCTACACCAATAAACAACAGTTCCTTACTTTGATTGACGACCACACTTAGATGACACGTGTCTATATTTTAATTAAATACATCTGAAGTTGATATCACTTTAAAAAATTTTCACTTCTTCATTTTGACCAACTATTCAAGTCTTTCGGACTAATAATGATCGTGAATTTTTTAATTCTATATTAGTAGAATTCTTGATAAGTAAGGGCATCCTCAGTCATAGTTCATTTACCAACACTCTTCTACAAAATAGGATAGTTGAGAGTAAAAATCAACATCTCCTCAATGTTACTCACTCAATTGTGTTTCACTCTAATGCCCAATTCTTTTCTAAAATGATGTCATTCTTATTGTCACTTATCTCATCGACAGAATTCTCTAAAAAATTCACAACTTTCATACATCTTTAGCTATCTTGAGATTTTGCTTTCCTATCAATCGGTTCTTCTCCACTTAGATCGCAAAATTTCTGAATGTACACCTTTGTTTGGAACACAGCCCCAACTCAGAGTAAACTTGATCTCAGGTCTATAAAATATCTTTTCCTCAGATGCTCTGCCACTCAAAACGGATATTAGTCCGTTGTCCCTACCACAAGTAAGGTTTATGTGAGTTCTGATGTCTCATTTTTTTAAAAGTGTTCCCTACTTTTCTAACTTGGCCTTCAGTGAGGGGGAGATAGTGTTCTTGAACACTATTCATTACCCTACCTCTGTGGATGTTCCTCTCATGTCACCTACCATCGAGGAACCTTCTGTCCCTTTGTTTCCACTCACTTCTCCTACCATCAATGAGCCTTTTGTCCCTTTGGTTCCACCTGCACATCCTCTCACTTTCATGTCTATACTCGACGCACTCATTCTGATGCACCTACTCTGGAGATCGCTAAACCCTTATTAGACCCTGATTCGCCTCCGGACAGCATCCCCAAGATTGCTCATACTCCAAATGAGAAATTCAGTTGCTCTAGTAAGGTACGCAATCAGACATACTTTTTCTATGCCTTGACAAACTATGTCTATTCGTACATTATCAACAACCTACAGAGCATTTGCTACGATCCCGACCAATCATTAGCTTCCATCTACTATTGAGGTTGCCTTAGTAGACCAAGCCTAAAATGTTGTTATAGAAGCGATGAATGTCCTTCAGTAGAACCATATTTGGGACATTATCTTCCAAGGGGCAAGAAAGCAGTGGGATATCGATGGATTTTAGCATCAAGTTTAAATTTGATAGATCCTTTGAATGCAACAAGACACGGTTGGTTGTCAAAGGGTACTCACAGACCTACGGAGTTAACCATAAAGAGATTTGCTCTAGTTGCTAAATTAAACGCCATTCGAGTCCTCTTATTCTCTACAATGAATCTGGATTGTCTTTATTTTAGCTTGATGTCAAGAATGCATTCCTGAATGACAATCTTGCCGAAGAAGTTTATATGGCTCTTCCTCCAGACTTTGACTCCACAACCTCCCAAAGGCAAGCATGCAGACTGCGGAAATCCCTCTATGGATAAAAGTGGGTATGGGTCGGAAAATTCACAAAAGCGATGGCAGGCCATGGATTCACGCAGGCTCAATCAGACAACACTCTATTCTTCTGACATTCCTCAAGTGACCACGTAGCTATTTTTATTGTCTATGTTGACGTTATTGTTCTCACAAGTAATGATCTACCAACATTAGAGTTTGAATGACATTTTTGCTGCTTTCTTTGAAATGAAGGACTTGGGATTTCTCTGATACTTTTTTGGCATGGAAGTTACTCAGTCATCTCAGGGTATTTGTCTGTTTCTGCGGAAATATGTGATTGATTTTTGAACAAAGAACCTGTGCAAACCAGTGGATGTCCTGATGGATCCAAATGAAAAACTTATTGATGTTCCTAATGCAGTTTTTATAAACAAGTCTCACTACTAGCGTCTTGTTGGGAAACTCATCTACCTTGCCCATACACACCCTGACATATGCCACATAGTTGGGATAATCGGTTAATTCATGCATGATCCTTATAAGCACCACCTCTAAGTTGTCCACCGGATTCTCCACTATTTAAAAGGCACACCAGACTCAAATTTATTTTTTTCCTATCATATCTCTTGTTTTATTGTAGTTTACACAGACGCAAATTAGGTCGGGTGCATCCATGATCAGCGATCGACCTTGGGGTATTGCTCATTTGTGTGGGAAAACTGGTCACGTGGAAAAACAATAATCAGTCTGTAGTTGCTCACAGCAGTGCAGAAGTCAAATTTCAGTCCATGTCCCTAGGAATTTGTGACGCTCTCTGATTAGACATCATGCTCCACGAACTACGCATGACAGTCTCCGCTCCGCTACAGTTGTTCTGTGATAACAAAGCTACCATTAGCATTGCTCACAACTCGGTCCAACATGATTGCACCAAACACATTGAGATTGATCGTCACTTTAGTAAGGAAAAGCTGGAGTCTGGGGAAATTTGTGTTCTGTTTGTGCCATGTGGTAGCTAGTTGGCAGATATTCTCACAAAAAAACTTTCTTTGACCATTGTTTGATAATTTCAAGTTCAAGTTGAACATGAAAACCCTAAACCCTTCAACTTGAGGGGGAGTATTAGATTATTAGAATATTAATATTTAGATTTTTGTGTTAATTGCTGTAATTGGTATTTACACCCTTCGCATCAATAAGAAATCATCTTGGTTTCTATTCTAAATGCATGTTTGTAGGTGGCAACTTGGTATCGTGGAGGAGCAAGAAATATTCAGGTGTAGCAAGATCGACAGCAGAGGCAGAATACTGGGACATGACCTTTGCTGAGATAATGTGGTTGAAAGCCTTGTTGGTTGAACTCAAAGTGAATCAGGGGACTCAAATGAAGTTGTGGTGTGACAATAAGTATGCAATTAGCATTTTTAACAACCCGATGCAACATGATAGAATCAAACATGCAGAGATTGATAGGTTCTTCATCACAGAAAATCTGAATAACAGACTACTGGAGCTATGCCATGCAGACACTTGAGAGCAAGTGGCTGACTACCTCACCAAAGGAGTTAGCTTATTAGATTTGTCTAGGTTATGTGCAAGATTGGCTTAGTGAATTTTTTTTGCCCATCATGTTGGGAGTGTTGAGATTTGTATCTAATATAGGGTCCTATTTGTAAATAGATAAAGTCTAGGAATTTATTTGTAAATGTTTTAACTGGTAAGGCTTTATATAAGCCCGTCATCAATGAAATCGTTGGTTTTTATGAGCAATAATTTCTATTAAAATACTTTGTATTAGAATTTAGGGGTATTTTGCTTATGAGATTCCCTTTGGTTGAGATTTTCTATTAACACAACCATCATTAAGGTGTCTGAATATGTATTTTCCTCTTAGATTTTATCAGCTCCGATCGTTCGTTAGCATAGGATTGAGTTCATGATTTATATTAACTGTGTTTGCTTAGGCACTTGTGTTTTTGATCTTTTCGACTTTACTCCATTTTGCAGAGGATTAGGTATGTTGATTTGATTCGGATTTGCTTTGTTAGCATCGGTTTAAAATGCAATCTGTTATTGTTATTTTCTTGTAATTTATTTGGAAGTTTATTGTTTGATTACCCATGTTGGTGCTCAAATTTTGTCGATTCGAGCCTTGGGACGTGGAGAGTTGGATTTCAAATGTGAAACTTGTGGTTCTGCCTTCTAAGCAGTGACATTTGAGAGTGTGCATGATTATTAATATGAATTTCAAAAAATAGTTCGTAAAATAGATAATGATCACACATCTTTGGAGTGATTACACGTTTGATGTAGAATAAATTTATATTATTTTATTTTTAGTCCTCACAACATTCTCAGATTTTTGTTCAAATATTATTTTACTTTTCGGAGCACACGCAAACTTTTTTTATCTTTTAGCTACAGGCATTAATAAGTTTATTAGAGCCCTTCCATAGCATTGTTGTCATTTGATGCGCTTTCATTATTTTTGAAGAGGTGCATTTAAGTTGATAGTTTCGTAACACATATATGCCTTGTTTGACGTGGTGAGATGAAGATTAATATAGATTTTCATAGCGCATTGTTATAGAGGACTCAAGCTGCTAAACATATATGCTTATACTTTTTTTTTTACAAGATGGGAAATTTTTTTGTAAAATTTTTATGTTGGTTCAATGGTTCTTAAACGCCTTTCCAAGCATGGTCGTAGTGTTTACCCTATGATTATATGTATTTATTCGGCATGGTAGGCAGACCTAGATTTTTTAATTTTCTCTTACAAAGGTGATGATGTTGAAATGTTGCCAAAAGTCAAACTGACACGCAGGCATAACAAGATTAAAGTAGCACTTATAAGCACGATAAGTATGCCATACGGTTGGTGAGAAAATTTGAGTATGGTCTACATTTTTTGTGCAAATCCTTTTGCTACAAATCTAGCTTTGAACCTTGGCTTTTCTATTATAGGCATTCATGCTCGGAAAAAATTTTGCATATAGAGTTCGGATACAGTCCTGCGTCTGGACTCTAATAAAACAATGTCAAGTGTATTTCAGTGGGCTCTCCTTTAAAAAAATTATAAAATTACGAGTCGAAATACAAGCATTTTTTAAAATTTTGCACACTTGGCTTAATTTTTTGATGTTCGGACGCAGAGCTGCGTCCGGACTCCGTATGTAAAATTTTCTCCCATCCTCGTCAATTATTTGGATCCAACAATCTTTTTATTTCCTATCATTTCTACTTTCTCGTCAATATTATTCTTTTCAAGATAGATTAATTCCTTATTCATTGCATGCTATCGTTTGTTTTTTTATGCACTTTTATGGCTTTTTTTTAAAAAAAAATTTGAAGTTTTGCTTATAACTTGTTAGAAAACCAACCACAAATGCATAAGAAAAGATATCTGCTTGCTTAACTATTGTGGTGCTTAAACCATTCTCTGAATCTTTGATTATCAAATCAAATGTTCTTTGCATTTTTAAACATTGTGAGAACCTCGCTCTCGCGTGGTCATCGCAAAGCCCCGCATCAGTCTCCCTTGGTTGGGAGAGCTTCGACCTCATTCGTCGAAGCTTTGGATTCTCGTCGGTCGTTGCTGGATCCTACTGGCGACTTTGCTTGCTACCAAAGCATTTTAGGAGCTTTTTTCAATTGCAAGCATATCTCTCTATCGTTCTTTTCTAGGTTTGGTATAATCTGAGCCAAAGGTACACCACTATGTAGGTTCTCTTGATTTAAATTGAACAAGTAAATATTTCATATGCTTCCTATCTATATGACAAGTTGAGCTTCAGCTAGGTTGAGGGTTTGCAAGAGTTTGGTTGATGGGACTCTTGAAGTTTTGGAGAACTGACATCTTCTACTGTGTTTCAATAGCAAAGTTTTACATTGGTTTTTCGTCTCTTAATATAAAACACTGGGGGTTGTAATCTTATGTGATATTATCACTCGATCATTACTAAAATCATCCACTGAAATTTTAAATTCTGCATCTTCAAGTCTGTGAGATCTTAATTTGTCTCAACAAAAAGTTCTCCTTCTTCTAGGTGAGTAGAAACCAAAATTTCATAAAAAATTCTATATTCCTTTTAATCACATGTAGGAAAGACATTGGATGTATCCACGAGCAAGGAAGGTCTACGAGGGAAGATTTCATTGGATGAAAGTTCTCTTTTGAACTGTTCGTCAGTGTTTGCAGTGTCTTTTTCCCAAATTTCGATAACACCCTGCTCAGTGAAATAGATCACTCATCTGGTTGTGCACTCTGCTTCAACATATACAAATATGTGGCTCTTGCCATATTTTCTGGCTGTGACAGACTTGCAGATTGGTTTCGTCGGATAGTAGCCAGAGGGGTCGCTTGGTGCTGCGGTCTCTCTACTTCGGACGCTAGAGTGCAACTTTTTTGAGGTAGTAAGTTGGTAGAAACTGGTCATGTGTTTTCCGCTTTGTCTTCATATTTTCTTGTTCTCCCCTTTGACCTTTCGGATCACAGTTGAGGGGAGCTTTCCTTTGGATTTCATCTTTCATGTCTGTAATCCACGGTCAAATTTGGCGGATCACTCGGCATATCTCTTTTCGGGAAGGCTCGGGCATGTATCTCAATGGTGGTATCGCTAGGGTTTAGAAATAGGAAGGAAAAAATTTTAGTGGAGTTGAAAGAGGGTAAAAATAATTGTGTAAAGGTTGCTGGTATTACAAATCAGTGGGGGGAATTAGGCTGAGGAGCATGTGGCAGTGGAAATGGTAGTGGGTGGTAGGAAGGAAATTTTATGAGTTATGACGGACATTAGAGAACCCTAGGATAGAACTATAGTTGTGTTAGTTCTGATACCAAATGATACTGAAACTAGCGGGAAAAACAGTGGAAACACAAAAGAAAACTTTCATTAATATTAAAATAGGGTTACAACACACAAAATGAAAATAGCATCACCAACACATAAAACGACACAACAAACACCTCGAATGCATCTCAAGGGAAGTGGAGGTTGCTAGGTGGATCGGAAGGACTAGCAGGGGTGGCGCGGTGAAGGCGAGGTGAGAAAAAAGCAGGAAAAGCTAGAGGGCTGGTTGTCCTGTGTGGATGCAACAAGAAATTGGGAGAGAAACAGCGGGAGCAGCAAAGGTTAGCTGTCCCGGGGCGGTGGCAGCAAGGATGGGTGGGTCGGCAATGATGTAGCGGGAGCAGCAAAGGTTAGCTGTCCCGGGGTGGTGGCAGCAAGGATGGGTGGGTCGGCAATGATGTAGCAAAGAGGTGGAAAGATGTGGGCCGTTTGGGGTGGCTGGAAGGTATTGAAAAGCAAGATATACAATTGAAAACTGTAACAAGAAATATACAATCACCACCAGAGAGAGGGATACAACCAGAGCACCACCCTAACAATCAAATACAATCCTTGGGGGGGAAGAAGACTCCGCATAGGAAATATGAAATTAAACACAGCCATGACTAACCCTAAACTCCCGAAACAAGCATATTAATAGACTCCTATTGATGAAGAAAAGGAATGAACTAAAGAAGGAAGCTTCCACACACACGAAAGGGGTACGGGGGCAAGAAATAACCATTAGGATACTTTCATATGAGGAAGTAAAAAAGGTAGGAGAGGGGTGCCAAAGGCTGAGCTTCCACACACACGAAAGTGGTAGGGGGGCAAGAAATAACCATTAGGATACTTTCATATGAAGAAGTAAAAAAGGTAGGAGAGGGGTGCCAAAGGCTGCTCGCCCCATCAAAACTCCCGCCTCAGGCCGCTAGGCCTGGCTGCACCCCAAACCGGCCTCAATTGGGTTGGTCGGTTCACTTTCTGGAGTTCTTGATTCCGTATTCCTGCTACAGGAGAACTCCACTCCTGCGTGGTCACCGCAAAGCCCTACATCAAGCACTCTATGTTTCATCCATTCCTAGACTTGCTTTGTCATTGTTTGAGATTCTTCTATTACCATTGCCATTTGTTCGAATACTCCTAAAGACTTCAGCCCTTATTTAATGTAAATATTTTTTCAATATCTCTTTTTCGAACCTCTTACATATCTTGAAATCATTTAAATTCTCTCTCAAAGTTCTTATAGAATTGCTTACAACAAATCTCCTTGGTTCCTAACTATTTGATAATGAGTCCAACATAACTAAAGCACATACCTCTTAATAAAATTTAGTATCCAATGAGACCAATTGATTCATGATATGTTGAAGGTATTTCACCGCTAAATTATATTAACCCACTGGATTAGGGAAATTTAAAATGTTCATGATAATGTTTAGGTGAAAAGTAGAAACAGTTGAACCATTGGTAACCTTACCAGGAAAATACCAAAAAAAAAATAATAATAATAAAAAAATCAATACACCCTCAATAAAATAACCAAATTTTGGTACTTTTTGTGGGCTTTGCCCAAAATCTCCCAGAGAACTCCTTGCCCCTCTTCCCATCCCTAAGGTAACCTTACCAGGAAGTCACCCATGGTTAAGCTTGGGTGGTGCATTTTCTTTGTGGATTATAATCTAGGCTACACGGCTTAACGAGAGAGGTGGTCTTTGTGGAAAAAAATATAGTAGGCCTATATCATCTCAGATGTCTTTTCAAGAATGCCTGCAAAAATCAATAATTGAAAGAAAGCATTAATATATGGTATAATCTAGAGAAAATGATGTATGTTATTTTTCTTGTACGGTACTCAAGGAATTCACTTTTTACCAGGCACTATAAGATGAAAGAAAAAATTTGATTGCCTCAATTCTTCCATTTATAAATTTAAAAGTACTTTTTTAGAGTAGTCCATATATTTCTGTAAGTTCAAATTTTCGCAATTGCTCCAGTAGACGAAGAGAAGCAATGAAAAATGGTGCTGGATATTGTCATGACGAGTACACAAAGCATTATTCCAAATCGCGTTAAATAGAATCACGGTTAAAATTTTATTTCTTTAGTGTAAAAGCGTTCATTCTACTCCCTGTAGCGAAATTGAAACCATTAAAAACAAGCTATCCATGCAAATATAGAAACATTTGAACCACTGGATCAGAAAGATTTAAAAAGTTCTCCAACAAAATCAATCACACCGAACCATGGATTAGATTTCCAAAGAATATCTCTCCTTACTATAGGTATTCATCATCTTATGCTGGAAGTTAGAAGATAAAATTAATACAATGAAAATGGTATATAGCCTGTTAGTTTGCTTTTTTCAATCCACGACTAATTTTGAGTGTTCGTTTTCAAATCTCCAACCTTGTGCACTTGAGCTTGCCTTTTTTTTTTAATTTATTATTTTATTTTAAAATTATTTTCATCTATAGGACTTCTTAGTTGTTATGTGGTAGTGAAGTATTATACTCTATCTTGCATGGTCACCTCAGCCGGACTCATTTGTGTGTTATTACTGCAATTCTTATGCTTAAGCTTTTCACATTTGAACACTTAGGAGAATTAGTGTTGTTTCTAACCATGTTTCTCTTTTTTGAAGTACCGTAAAAGTGGCTGATGCATTGAGTAAATTATTTTTGACATAGAACGCAATCCACAAAGCTTGAAGTAGCTTTTCCCTAACATCTTGTGTGGGCCTAGAATCATTTTACTTGTGTTCATCATTTGAAATGTGTGCAACCCCCATCTTTAAGCATTCTTTAATTGATACTTAGATTGTATGCTTTGTTTATATGCAAGATCGATTCAAGCTCATTAAACTGAAAAATTAGATGTACAAATTTTATGGCACAAATTTTTTTCTTATTTTATGATAAAAATTTCCTTGCTTAGTGACTATATGCTTTAGACTTCTAAGCTTATATAAATAAAATGCAGCAAGATATATTTTCTTGTGGTGAAAATAATTTATAAGGAAAAATTTTCTTTCGGATAAAATTTGTTTTTGGAATCATATACCCAGCTTTCTTTGTTTTGTCCATTGTAGTAAAAGCTCAATTTTTGGCTTCCAGTGGCGTATTGGCATATTGATTTGTTCTTAATATTTGAAGTTTCCTTTGTGTTGGCCATTTTTGTAACTTGGAACTTTCAAACTGATAGTACTATTGCATTTTTTAATTTATTTGAGTTTCATTTTTCAGCTTCTCGAGGGCCTTCAAAGCTCTCTAGTAATTTCAAAGATTATAAATGTTTCTCATGAGAGAAAGCCTAGTAGAGGTGGATCAACCTCAAAAGGTAGGTTTGTTTATCATTAGAAGAGCTTTTTTTGCCTGAAATATTAAAGCCATTGAAATATTTGGTGATTTCAACAGGACACAAGCTTGTTTGAAAAGGAGGCTTGCTCTAGGAGATATTGTCAGAACTACTGTATATACAAATAACAAGGTTTATCCATGTAAGGCTCTGTACATTATTATAGTTTGTTTTAGAAGTGAGTCATGAAGCTGTCTTCCGAAATGATCCATTGTAAAATGCACCAGTTAAAGGTTATTTATGCTCGTCTTTTTTCAAATTCCATGACCAACCCGACACCTGGAATTTTCTCTATGTTATTATGTGTTGAACCTTGTGGAAATAGCATGTAGGCACAGGAATTTTTTGCTGCAGGGTTGTCGATTTGTTATCTTTGATGAGCTAACTGGATTTTTTTCCATTTTATCTGTTTCGTGATATGCATTCTAATGCCCCCCTCGACTATCTCTATAAATCCATCATAGTTTTAAATGATTTGTTTTAATTTGTTCCTTGTTTATGTTTTCGCCCAGGATATGCTTTCGGAATGATGATCCTTGTCGTGTGCTTTTCATGGCCAGAAATTGGCCCTAGAATAAATAATCCATGTATTTTGGACGTATGCTGCCGTCGCTTATGGCTTATATTTATATATTAAATTAGTATTTGCTGATAACTGGTACTCGCCATATCACGGTGTTTTTCAATGGCCCGCTTTCAGCTATTTACTTCCCACACACGCATGGAGTCTTTTTAACGAGAAATTATTTCATAAGTAGTACCTATATATCTCTATGTGCGGACTCTAGTAATATATGTACGTGCTACGTATGAAATAATTTCTCTTAACGGTACCATCGAGTCTAGAAAATTCAAACTAAGCATCTGGTTCCTTTCCTTCAATAGTCCCGTGGAGGAACATGATTCATCTTCATTCTGAAACAGTGAAATTTCCACCTACTTCCAATACAGCGTTTGGAGACGTTTCGAAAATGCTCTGAGTCAAACATAAATTTTCCAGGTGGCAATATTGAGTGAGATCCATCGGAAGTCGAAAGCTTTCTCATATGGAGCCTAATAAAGCCAATTCTTAAGTTTTGCAGTTTGCTGTATATTCACTGGGTTACAGGGTTTGGTTTGAGTTGTAAATTCGCTAATTTTATTTCCCTTCCACCCATTCCTTGTCACTTCCAAGATGTAGCAGGGAGAGCATATCTGGGTACAAAACTTTTCGCCACTAGTGGTATCTCGTAACCATTTGATGTGGTTGGAGTTAAGAATGTGATGATGATCGAATTTAACAAGGTAAAACGTGGGTTCCACGTTATTATTTTATATGCTACCCATGCAGCACTCTTGGAGGCCGTCGCTTAGCCGCGACAATTTTCATCAACTGTCTCAGGCTTCGTTTGAGGGAGAAGGTCCTTCAAAAGTTGGGGGTTGGAACGGTTCTTGTCGTTTCGTTCTAAAATGATGAAAATTTATAGTTTCGTTGAAATAATTGGGGAAAAATGTTTGAGATAAGCTATTTTATCAAACGAAATGTAAATAGACGTAGGATGACTATTCGCAAACGAAACCTTATTTAGTATGCTCAAGATCTTAAAGATAGATGGCAAAATTGAGTTAGAATCATAAATTTATCCACCTACAATTTCATCTAGTTCTTTGCACACCAAGGAAAAAGGAAGCAACGTTTTTGATAGCAGAATACTATCTGGACAAGTTTCTATACCCTAACAATGTGGGAGCTATATTTTTAAAAGTAAAACCAACTTGCTAGTTAGAATACAGAATTCATACTATCATGTTTATTTTTAAATGCCCCTGGAAGGAAAAAAAAGGGGTTGAAGATAATCGGTCTATTCGGCAGCATTATATATACAGTCCTTGCTATGACAAATGCTGGGAGAGCTTGCAACCAAGATATTGTAAAGAATTTCAGAAGCTCCGAGTATACTTATAATTGTAGCAAATATGTTGTACATTTAAAAGGAATAGACAAATCATGACACCATCTCGTGAATAATGAAGAAAGAGGAGTGGGCTCACATGGCATATCATGAACGACCCAAGATTGTATGTTTAACCAGCCGGATCCCCTTATCACAAAAGGCAAGTCACCCCTCTCGGACAGAAAAGAATCAACCCTGAAGAACCTGGTGAGTCAGACCTGTGCAAGCAGATATGTTGCCTCCCAACTTACTTCAGATTGGAAAAAGAGAACGAGTCTGCCGACTCCGGGATGATTGGCGCATGCTCTTGGCAAATTGGATTCTTAGCAAACAACTACTCGACCTTGCAATCAATCAGCCCTACATCTACCCAATCCAAAAAAGATATCGGATGGATCTGTTGGCGGACCTCGCATGTGAAGTCTACGAACATACTAGGGTACCATTGTCGTAACTAAACGCTTAATGGTACGTTTTTTTGGGGGGGTGGGTGGGGGTCAAATTTCAAACATTCTATTCCTTCGGTGTGCCCCTGGATAGGATTGTACATATGATAAAAATGCATTATTGTATTTTTACATGTGAGCGCAATTAGAATTTAATGGAAGTTAAAAAAATTTTGGCTAGATTTTACAGTGATTTTTTTAGTTTGATGGATGAAGGTTGGAGAATGAAAGTTTTTTGATACTCTATATGTAGGTCTATATGTAGGTGCTATATATAACCAAAATCTGATCCACCGAGTTCAAGAAATTGTCCAATACTTGGCACATGATTAAGGTTAGAGCTCTGTTAGAACAATTTAAGCATATTCAAATGATGTACAAGGCGTCGAATGTCTTCGATCAACTTGAAAAATCAACCCAGCCGATTAATTCACCAAAGCAATTTGGTGCATTAGTCAGGTGGGTTAACTTGGTAATTTGAGATTTGTTCATCAACTTTTCTAAAAGTTGAATAACATTTTATAGCCTATCAAACTATACATTTTTTATACCATTGTTGTTATCCTAGTTTATTTTTCTTTATTTGGTGCAACCATCTACTTAAAAGCTTTTGAGACTAATCTAAACTTATAAGTAGGAGATGCAATGCAAAAAGTAAAGGACGGGCCTTTTTAAGAATTGCACTCACTTCTATTTTCTTTGTGTTCTTTATCTTTTTCTTTTCAAGTTCTTTCATAGGCAGTGTAAGATCATAAATAATTTAGGGTTCAACATCCTTCAAACTGTGGTCAGGGTGGATCATGCCACAAACTAGAAGAGCGTTATGCATGAAGAAGGAATCAACACCTTGGAAATTTTTATTAATATGGAGTGCACCTGAATTTATGGTATAACAGATGAATGTGTTAAAGAGCAGCTGACTAAATAGTATTATCGATGAGGTCAAGAACTGCTCCAATATCTTCATTGTCTGAACATGAAACCTATATTCTAGATATTAAAGACTCTTCTTCTTATCATAGATGTGACAAAAGAAAAGAAAAAAAATAGAGAAAGTAACCATTGTAAAGCCCGTTCACCAAGGAAATAGTAACCATTGTAAAGCCCGTTCACCAAGGAAATTGTGGAGGACGAGGTATCAAATAAATTTTATATTTTATATCTGGAGTTTTATAAAGGAATGTATGATATTGTTGATCACATGGCTTCTTTTTGGGTTAGTAGTTTGTTTGTTGAAAAAAAAATAGTGTTGGAAGTACGTCATTAATCAACTATTCGCTCTTTTTAACAGTTTACCCTCAGGGATTATTAATTTCTTTTGTTGAGTTTGAGTGCGTCATTATTACGCAATTTGGAAATGTTTAAAAATCTCAAAAGATTTTGCCATTTTTGTTGCGGATTTGTTAGAACTCAAGGGAATCTTTAGGAGTTTTGTAACTTGCTTTTAGAGAGAATGTTGGAAGTGAGGGATCCGGAGCTAACTTTCACTCTTGCTATATCTGCTCAAGGCCTACCAAAGGATAATTTTGCTATACTATTGGGTTGCAATGTTTAAATATGTTAGTCAAATTATTGGAACTGAGCTACAATCATATTTTGATAGAAGAGTATAATTATCTGTTAAGCATTTTTTGAGTGAAAAATAGATAACAGTATCATTAATAGAGAATGAATATTTATAAATTCCGTCAAGAGAATAGAGGATGTTTTGTTGAGTGGAGAGTCAAGAGAAGTTATAAGAAGAATAGAGCTCATCCTTTTGAAGGGGGGCTTTATTTTAAAGTTTGGTAGGTTGCTTGGAAAATAGGGAGTCTTAATCGTTGAATCATTGAGGTCGTTCAAAATAAGTAATATTTCAATAGATAGATTGAAATATTGTACCGATCAAGGAAAGCGGTTGCCTATGTGATCCATAAATATTGTATATATCAGAGGAACCATAACCATGATACTGAATAATGTCATCATTTGAAGAGAGATTGAAATTTTTATCAAAGCTGAGAAGTTGATAAATTTCATCTCTCAAAAGGTGAACATTAGAAGATAGAGAATTCATCCATGGAGAAAGTATGTAATAAGCCTGTTCCAACACAAACAATCCACCTTGTGGGGATAATCCTTATAAGTCTTGGAAGTAACGAGCTAGACACTTCTTGCTAACCTTGGCTCAAGCAACTATAAGTTTGACGAATTCTCCACCTTAAGGGGCGGGTCAATTATTCATTATCTTTATTAATGATGATTTATTTACTAATGGAAATTCATTTAATGATGTAATTCTGATCACTACATTGATCATAAGTCATCAAATTGGTAGAATTTTAATATAAAAATTAATTGCAATATAAAATGGAAGTTCAACAAACATCTTATTAAAAAGTAGCTATGAGAGATGAACTTGAGGAATTCACACATTGTCCCTACTTTGGGGCAGCTCTTTAGATACTCTCAAGAACACAAAGATGTTTGTGGAGTATTTTCTTTGTCAGTTACTTGGAGAGAAGAAGACAGGTAATTTACTATTATAGCATATTTTATTTTGGTGAATGTGCCTACTACTTATAATATCTATTGATCATCTTTTATTTAATGCCTTTAGGGAAGTTATGTCAAACTACCACCTAGCGACCAAATTTTTTTGAGGTGGTCATGTTATCATATTGCGAGGAGAATTGGTGCAATTTTAGGTGTGCTATTAAAATGTTAGATAATATGCTGGAAAGAATCTTGCAGCTTAGCATAAAGAAGGGGTGCAACTTGTAATATACAAAAGTTGTAGAAGAGCTCGGAGTTGAGGGAAAACTTGATAGGTTTTTTTTTTTTTTTTTTTTTTTTAGTTTTATATTTGATGATCAATGTTTCAATTAATTACAACATTCTAAGAGTGTTGTCATCATTTTTATGCAAATCACTCATACATCTTCTTTGAGTACTTTAAGATTATTTTCTCATATTTATTGAGCTATCCATAGCTTAAGCTCAAAACTTCCAATAGGTATATCTAGTTGGCCAAAGGACATGAAACGACAAAGCTACATACATTGGCATGCCTAGGGTACCTTGCCTAATGTTGCAGTGCCAGACATTATGGTGCGGTGTCTAAACATCGTCACAACTCTTTGCTCTCAATTTCCTTGCTCTGGAGATAGCGCTACTAAGCTTCAAGCAGCAATGCAGTGCTACTATCCTATTCCACACAAATCAAACAATTAAATTTTTGGCATGGACGGGGGGAGGAAAGATTTATAGGAAAAGAGATGGAGTTGCCTTCCAAGGAAAGTTAAAAAGGACTGATAAGTAAGCTATGGAGAGGTGTTTTCGAGGGCTTTTCCATTAGATTCTATTAAAAAACCTGGAGAAAGTGGAGGAGAGAAAAAGAGACAAGATAAAGGATGCTCAGATGAGAGTTCAAGGAGGAGATTGTTGCACCATCATCCTTTATTATAAGGAAGTCCAACTTGACGACAACCAACTTTAACTCGAAGATTATAAGCACTTCTTTCTCCTTCCCTCGATCTACATTAATACCAGTTGGATTTATTTTTAGAATTTTAGAATAAGCTGATATTAGAAATTATAGTGATTCAAAGCCTACTACGCCTTCTTTTTTAGCTTCGTTTTTTATATAATGAGTCAAAATCCTTTGTTGTGCCTTGATTAGTTATCTTTATCTTTATGAATTTAATGAAATCTATGCCAAAGAATGCATGAATTTAAGAATTTCGCTTCATTATTTCAAGAGATATATTTTATTAAAATTCTTCATGACTTTGAGATAATCAAGTTGTCATGTGATCATAAATATGCTTTATAACCCTAGCTTACCTTGCTGAGATTTCTTAAATCTTAAACTTGGAAAACTTGCCATTAGATAAAATATATGTTTATTTATTTATGTTATTAAATGAGTTATATGT
This sequence comes from Phalaenopsis equestris, assembly GCF_001263595.1. NCBI lineage: Eukaryota > Viridiplantae > Streptophyta > Magnoliopsida > Asparagales > Orchidaceae > Phalaenopsis > Phalaenopsis equestris. Next base: position 128,130 of record NW_018164909.1, read on the forward strand.
TTATGTCACTAAATAAATCAAGTGTTTAGTGATGATACTAAGTGCTTTTTTGCATTTGTCATCTCAGGTTATGCAACATTTCCTTGCATATGTATTATTCTAGGTTATTCATAATATGTTATTAATGGTATCATTGGTCAAGGAAAAAGTCATTATATCCATGATAATTGAAATGTCTCTTAAGTTTTTCTATAAAATTTGTATTGAGGTTATCAAACTCCGGTTTCTTAATATAGATTTTCATGTAAATGCCTTATGAAAATTTTCAAATTAAGGTGTTTGATATTTAGGCATCAACTATGATGTTATATAATGTTAATCTTACTGTATTATATTAAGTATGATTATATGTTTGAAATGAAATTTCAAACATAAATCTTGTTAGTTTGATAAAGCCAACATGCTTGTTCATTTTTTGAGAATATCTACATATCATGAAATTTGAATTGCCTAGCGCTAGTTGTTTTAGTTTATATTAATAAGTTAAGCTTAATATACTAGTATGTTGAGTGAACAAATGTTTTACGTGCTAACTTGCAAAGGTAATTTATTATGTACGCATAATATAATGATATAATTTCATTTTTCCCACCTTATATTTTCATTTTGTTAAGTTTGCATTCATTCATCATTCATATCATATTTTAGAATGTTTTGATCTCTTTAAGTTTACGCTTCATACCACTATGGTTTGAATTGTGCTATATTGTGTTAATGTTATCCTTTATTGATTATTTCATATAAAACCAATTTCATATGTTAAATATCTTGTATGATTTAAGTTGAAGTTTGCTTAAGTATATGTTTTCTCACCCTTTCATGCATAAACATATCATTTATATATTTGCATTATCATTATTTTTTGATTTATTCATGTCATCTAAATGTCATTATTAAATGAAAAGATTCTAGTAGATGTGAGTTAACAAATAATAATAATGCATTAATGAGCATTATTTATACATATATCGCATTAAATAAAACAAATTTCTGCATTATAATTCGATGATCATATCATTGTACTAAGGATATAAGTGACCTAGGATAGGTCATTTTGGTTATCTAGACCATATGTAAGGTCCATCCCAACTAACTCCCCTGATATGGTCAATTATGGTGCGACTGAGACTGACAATTTGGTCAAACCAACTCTCATCAACACTCATCTTGACTTGTATAATCGAAGCTCAGAGAGTGATGAAGTTGTCTAACTAGTTTGCTGCAACAAATGTGATACATTGTATTCCATAACTCATTCATACACATACTTAGAAGCATGAGAATCATATCATCCAAGCATAAAAGCTATTTAGAGCTGCTAAATCTAATTTAATAAAATTACATACCCAATACATTTGTACAAGCTCCCAAAAATATTGTATAAAAGCTGCATAAAGACACATCTGACTACTTGCTCTGATGTTCGTTGCCCTAATTTTGAAGGCAACAACGAGCTTAAAGAAATAATCAATGCTAACATAAGATTTTATACATGAAAAATAAACAACTTACATGCTTGTAAAAAACTGTACATGTTTACACACAAGTAATAACATGCGAGCATGACAAAAACATGAAAAGAGAGTAGGTAATATAAAAATCAAGACTACAATATAACATGTAGATCATAAGCATGAAATCATAAGTATAGTCAACATTATGTTCATAAGCATGTTCATATATTGTTTATCGTATGTAATCATAACAATATTATTTTATAGCAATGTCATTTATTTAATATATAAGATTCAACTATTTTCATGTCTTTTTATCACGAGTAATCATCAAGCCCTAAAGATAACCCTAAAGATAATATAAACAATCGATAAATGTTGGGCTTCCTCAAACATAACAATTATTGATAACCCCCCAGATATCCATGGTTTCCTAACGTTTTCTCATCTCCTAATCCCAACGGTTCTCAAATTTTCGTCCTTGTATAATATCAAAAGTTGGGAATACCACGTCCCTACATAGTGTACTTGCAAGCAGTTATGTGATAGTCTACCCATAAATTCATTGTGACATATAAGTTAACATTCATGTATCAAACATTTATAAGACATTACATATATAATAGGCTTGAAACATATAAAATGAATACCCGCGTGAAATTAATATCATAAGCTTAATCAACTGTATCATAGCATAGCATAACATCATATGTATCGTAAGAAAACTAAATATGCATTCATACATTCAATTGCATGTATCCATTTACAATATGCAAAAACTTCTAAATGCATCCATATCAAACTAAAAATCATATGAAAAACTATAGAAGCTTATTTTTCTTAAATCAACACAAGATTATTTCAACTGATTTGACAGAACAACCCTACGACGAGTGACCATACAGTTATCTCGAGCTCGTCATCTCGTATAGACAACCTATGATTATAAATTTTTTAGAATTATTAAGAATATTTTAAGTTAAATCTTGATTTAATCCCCCATTTTATTTTCAATATTGTTCACCTCAAATTGCTCTCATAGCATTTAAGCTTACAACTTTCTACCCCTAACTCCTAATAGAAATAATCTCTCTCTATTCTTCTCTAATAGTTCCCAACAATAAATAAATAAGCAAATAAATAAATAAATAAATAACAATTAATGGAATCCATTAAGTATACTGACTTTATATTAATTATTTACTGTTACAAAAGTTATTGCAAGTACATTATGCATTGATGTAGTGTTCCCAATTCTTCATATTTATATAGGGACAACTCTGAGAACCGTTGGGATTAGGCGATGACGGAATGTTAGAAAACCGTGGGTATCAGAGGGGTTATCGATAAGTCTGACATTTATCGATAGTTTATATTGCATTTGTGGCTAGATGATGACGCACGATGAGATGACATGAAAATAGTTGAATTTTACCTATTTCCTTAATTTTGGGGTACATTTTGAGAACTGAATGGTCACATGCTTTTAAATTTCGTAACTGAAATAATGATAGAAAGGAATATTTAGGTTCAAATAATTACAGATAAAAGTATATGACTGTATATATAATATGCATCTCACCTTAACCACCCTGCTTCTTAATTAAATTCTTCCCAGAATACTAAAACAAGGGGAAATCAGTTCTCTGTTTCATCGCTCCAAGCCATGTCCCGCTTTATTCCACCGATCTACTGCTGTCTCGCGATCCCGAGCATAGTGGCGAAGTTCAGAACGAAGGAATACAGTATCTTAATGTCGAGAAATTTTGGGCGAAGAAAAACAGAAATCGACACAAATGCAGGAGAAGAACACAGAGATTTAATGAGGTTCGGCAAAAATGCCTACATCATCGGGAGCAGAGCTGCGAATTCACTATTTTAGAGAACTTACATAACAATAGATGTGTAACTCTATAGGAATGTAACTCCTCTGAAATAATTAATTCGTCGCTCTGCTCCGAAGAATGTAGGCATCTTTGCCGAACCTCATTAAATCTCTGTGTTCATTCTTCTGGTTTTGTGTCGATTCCTCCGCCCTAGAACCTCAACCTTGCTCTGACACCAATTGTTATGAAATTTAAGGCAAAACAAAACAGGAATCGACACAAAACCAAAAGAACGAACACAGAGATTTAACGAGGTTCGGCAAAGATGCATACATCCTCGAGAGCAGAGCGGCAAATTCACTATTTAAGAGGAGTTACATATTTTATAGGCTTACACATCTATTTATAGATAAAACCCACAAATAATTGCAAACAGCCCACGCTCATCCTAACATATTAATCCAAGAGTCACACATCTTCACACTAAGAGACACACCTCTTCATTCCCGGAGACATACCTCTCCAATATATATATATAT
>NW_018164909.1:131979-143690 GCF_001263595.1 Phalaenopsis equestris
GTCAATCTCTAAGCATATATATATATATCTCTGTGTGTGGGTGTGTGTGGGTGTATCGTGACCTGTTATTAGAGTGGTCTCTTTGAAGGTCGCAAGTTCTCTTAGAACATGGGTTCAAATTCCACCGTGTGTAAGGTGTGTGTAAAGTGTGGTACTATAATATTTAGCACATATAGCGATGATCGGGGCTCGTCTAATTGCCTTCAACCATTCCTAAAAAAAACAAAGATATATATATATATATATAGTAAGTTTACATAATTTAATCCCTACGGTTGCTTTTGCATGCCACCATTCCATGTGAAGAAACGTGGGAGGATCATATTATTGCAGTCAGCTGATTAATAAATCATTGATTACGTAAATTAAATAATGATTAAGATTCATTTATTTAATTGAATTAGTTATTTTTTAAAACAACTTATTTTAGTAATATATCTATACTATTATTAATCAATTTGACCTTCAATAATAAGGAAAATTATAAAAATAATTTCATTGAATTTAGGGGAATGTAAAATTTGGGGTATTTTTAAAATTTATTAAATTTCATCAGTTTCTTTAAATTTTGGTGTTACATGTCAAGTCACTTATTTTAAAGAAAATTCAATAAAATTCATTTTTGTTATATTATATAAATATACCTTTACAGTTTTAAATATAAATCCCTTTACTTATTTAGGCCAATATTTAAAAAAAAAACCTAATTTTCTGATTATAAATATCTCTATACTCATACTTTAAATTTTATTTTAAAATTATATATATATCAAGATGTTGAATTTTAGCTTACTTAGATCTTTAGGACGAGTCCAGATTTGGTGAACCTGTAAAATTCATGTCAGCATGCCCTTAGATATACACTAACTCGTACACACTCAAGTGTTATGGTAGGATATACTTGTAGATGCTTATTTTGTTTAAAGGTTATTCAAATATGTTGCTTTTATTTCATAAGCACTCTAGACCGCACTGTTATGTTTTGTTCTCTATTTTCTTGATCCAAGTGGAGCATTGCTTAACTTCAAAATGCGTCACAATGCTATTGCTTATTAGTCCCTTCCCTTTTAAGAAGGATACGGGGACAATAGGATGAGGCTAATTTGCTAGCAATTTTGGACCTTTCCTCCCACCGCCTAGCCAAGTTTTGGGCATGGTCATGGGCAGGAGGAAGAAGACCTCATAGGAAATGATAAGTAAGCTTTGGAAATGAGTTTTCAAGGGATTTTCCATTAGAAAAAAAAATGTTGAGTAAAGTGAATTAGACTTAAGGAGATAAGCGATAGAGGAAGAAAGATAAGGAGGAAGCTGATATATCATATGCTCCTTCTATGATGACCATGAATAAAACTTTCTATATTACAAACAACTAAAATAAAAAAAAAGGTTAGAATTAGATACTAACTGTGAGCAAAATAAAGCCATTGCGATGAATAAAGTTGATATTTTATCAAGATTTATTTGCTCATAACCAAACAAAATCTAAGTTTTGACAAAGAAATGTCTTTTGCTATAGATGTCTTACCAACACTCTTAGTTTCTCATTTTTCTGGTTTCATATTATTTGATGAGATTTTGATTATTAAGCCTATACCAAACGGTCGCTACAAAGATTAAGTTGATAAACTACTAATCGTTTAAGTACCTCCTAAAGTAGGTTTTAAAGCTCATAATATTTTATTTTTAATTGTTAATACAAATATAACTAGCTTGATGTAATGCTTTTAAATGGTGATAATAAAATGATGGATGATATTCTAATTTTATGTTATTATTTTTTTCTTGTTGATAAAATGCTTGATAATAATTATTTACTTAAGAAAAGCCATGCAACAAACTAGAACTTCTAAGGAGAGATCTTATTTAGGTATTAAGAATAAGTCACACAAAGTTAAACTACTCTTCATCTATGTAGAGTGATTTCCAAATTAAAGAGCAAATGAGGCTCTTGTCTCTAATGACACATATATTGAAGTTAAGGGTGATCCCCCCATGAAGAAGTGAGTGTTCTTGATGATAAATGAGATCATTAAATTTAATTTAGGTATGAACGATTATCCTTATCCTATCTGTATGAGCAAGTTTTTTATCAAAATTTATTGCTAATAAATCATAGAAGTGTTTAAGGAACTTTTGTGACAATCTTGTGTGGAGTTATGTTTTCCCTCAAGGTAGTAGTGCATAAACTAGGCATAGTTCATATCATTATTCTTGTCAAGCAAACTCCTTGGAGAATGTGACCTAATGTAGAACAAATGGTTATTGAAGAAACTAAAAGATCATTGATGTAATATTTATAAGAAAATTATCAATAATAGGCATATGTTATTTGCATAAATTTTTTGGGATCTATATAAAGCATGTCCAAAGGATAATTTCTATTAGTCAATCTCTAAGCTCATTATTGATGTTGCCTCTTCCACTACAATGCTTTTTTATATCGATGACTTGTCTGAGTATACCAATAATGAATGTCCCAAAAAAATAGCATACAATATTTTATAGTCATATAGATTTTTTTTCAAAACTAATTTATGCTATTTATCTTAAAAATGGCAAGGTTTTTTATCAACGAGCCATGAGACATATTTTTGATAATTTACTATACCTATATGCAGAATGTTCCAAAGATGACATGATCATTAAGAATTGGGTAGATGAGGACTATATTTTAGATTTGAGAGTTTTTTTTAAGGGCCTTAGATAATGTGGTCTAAAGCTGAATCCCTTGAAATACAAATTTAACTTAACTTTAGGAAAATTTTGGCTTTATTGTTCAAAATATAGGCATAAAAATTGATCCAAGAAAGATTAAAGCTAATATGAATATGGAACCACTTAAGAGTCATTGGCAACCACATGCCCTTCAAGAAAGGCTTGCATTCCTTAAGATTCATTTCTAACATGATAGGTTAATGTCAGCCTTTAACCAATTTGGCTAAGAAAGAAGCTCATTTTTGTTAGGACAAGGCATGTAAAGGTGCTTTTGTTGATATTAAACACTATCTTTTGGGTCCACCAATAATAACATCTTCGCTTCTAGCTCTCATTTTATAAAACTATATCATTGGGTGAGTTATTAGAAGCTTTATTGGCTCAGACTAAGATGATGGTAGGAAAAATGATTTATATTATTTTTGTTTGTGTTTTATTCTAGAAGAAATAAATTATATTTCAATTAAAAAATAATACATGGCATTAAAGAACATAACACTATTAAGTCTCGACCTAAGCTCATAAACTAGTCAATAAAGCTACCTAACATGAATTGATTAGATAATCAAGGTGACATAGCCAAGTAGGATGCTATGAAATAAAGTTCAACTAAGTAATTGACTTTGTCCTAGTTGAACATGATCAAATATGCCTTGAAAATATAATCAGAGTTACTTGGTCAATAAAATATGATCAAGAGAAGCTAGTTAGGAAATGGACTTGGCCTAGCAAACTAAAGTGTTGCCTAACATGAACCAACTATGTAATCAAGGTGACCTAATCAAGTGGTATGTTGTAAAATATAGATCAAATTGGTAATAAAGGTTGCCTAGTTGACCTGAACATGATTTGATTCCCCTTAACCAGGTAATTAGGTTTTCCAAATCAATTGAGCATGAATAACGAGAGCTTGGCTAGGTAATCAGGTGGCCTGACCAAGTGAAAGGCTACAAAATATGAATTAATTAGATAATCAAGGTAGCTTAGTTGAATAGAATACCATAAAATATTTAGTCAACTTGGTAATCAAGGTGACTTAAGTGACTTGAATATGATATGATATCTCTTGACCTAATAATCAAGATAGTATGGTGAATAAAACATGATTGACAATAGGTTCAATCAAATTGGCCTAACCAGACAAGTGCTACCTAATAAAAATCAACAAGGTAAACAAAATGGCTTAGCTAAGCAAAAAAAATATAAAATAAAGATTAGCTAGGTAATCAAGGTGGCCTTGTTGACCTGAACATTATTTAATGCCCCTTAACTAAGTAATCGAGTTAGCCTAGTCAATATAATGTGATAAACAGAAGCTTGGCTAGGTAATTGAGTTAGCCTAGCTAAGAAAAGTGACACTTGATATAAACTGACTAAGTAATTGAGATGACATATTCAAAAAGAATATTAGAAAGTATAGATCACTTTGTAATCAAGGTAGCTTTGTTGATCTAATCACAATATGATTTCCTTGACTAACCAATCCAGATGTCTGATCAACCTAACATGATTAGAAGGAGCTTAGCAAGGTAATCAAGGCGGCCTAACTAAGCAAAGTAGAGTGAGTCTAATTTCAACTAAATAGTCATTCATAAGATTTATATAGTCAAGAAAAATTTGGAAATGAACTATCAAATTAATTTCTAGGTGACATCGACTTGAGATTTTTAGTGGAATTTTGGTCAGTCTCCTTTGATAAATCATTGGCCAACTTTGAACTAATCCACATTAGGGATACTATTGACAATCAATGAATCATTTTTCTTTAAGGATATCATGGTTAACTTATTTAGCTTCCTTCAAAAGTCCTTTCAAAGAGAGGAAATTATGATAAAATTGATCAACATTATCTAGATTTAATTCAATCAAAATTATATCAATATGTTTATTAGGTTTCATTATTCCAAACCAAACACTAATGCTTAATTAATTAAAAAGATAATGTGGTGAACATCATCACAAATATGTAGCCTGATTAAGTATTCTAACGTGCACTAAATTTTATGATATATGTTGGGGAGATTAATCACCTTCTAAGCAATAATTCCACATCCATATTGCATGCATAACATTTCAATGTATCTTTTAAAATAAAGACACAATATATATGAATTTTGTTAATTCAAATCTATCATTAAGGTCCAAATGGTCATGTCATTTGCATCATAAATGAAAATAGAGCACCCAAAAATACTTTCAAGTAAAGGAACATTTCTTATCAATGAATTTTGTAATTTTATGTTAGTTTGTGTCCAACAATACATTATCTATAGTTGTCTTTCATGCTATGTTTAATTGGTGTGAGAGATGCAAACTAGGATAAGACACATGTGATCTTTTATAGAGATTCATATCCACAAGGGGAAAGCCAAAAAAATAAAAATATAGTACTATTTTTTGCATGTGCTAGCTATTTGAATCCCTCACCATATATGATTTGTTTTGCATTCGTCTGTTATATATAATTTCTTACTAACATTTTTTGTTGGTGATTGAGTCTATAATCTTGTGGCTTTTATATGTATTTCTAGATTCTAGGATTGAGTCAATACTAAAACAAAGATATGTGCGTGGGTTCCCTGGACTTAAGGGCATGAACTATACTTGGATTAAGACCAGGAGTCGATTTATCAAGCCTTATATTTTAATTTTAGAATATTCAATCTTGTATAGACTTATAATCATCTCAAATATGTGAAACCTAACACTTTCTTACATTTCTAGGATATGGTATCAACACATTAGCGCCCAACATCTTTATTATTCTTTCATGTTAGTGTGTAATTTATATATGCATGTGTGCTATATTGTTTGTTTTCTTATAGAATGTGGTTTGTTTGGGCTCACACACATGAGCAAGCTTTTAGGTCGACAAAAATATTTTTACTTGAAATCTAATATTTTGTCCAATCACCTCAATAAAATTTAATAATAACATTTTTTTTTTAAGCATGGCCTTTGGTTGGATTTAAAAATTTAAATTAAATTAATATTTAAAGTTTAGAATTTTTATTGTGGCTATGAATCCATAGGTCACCCTTAGGGATTCCTATGCTTGCCATAATAGAGATATCTCTATAACATTGAACTTGAGCAAGATTATATTAATTTCATAGTGTAGTCCTTGCATAATTAATAGTCACTTTATTAATGAGATAGTATTGCATCATTTGCATATCCTTTATAAAGCATACTTTTTCCCCTACCCAATTGGCCACATGATTTAAACTGACTTAGTGGTTGTCTAAAACACTTGACTATTCTGACCAAGATAGGATTGAAAACACATGTTAGGTACTCTTGATTCTAATGGTTACCTACACTTATCCTCTTCTCATACAACCATTGTATCATCCTTATAATGACAATAAGCCACATTCTTGTTCTTCTTAGATAAGAGTCTTAGGATTCTAAGTAGGTTTCTTTCATTGGAATTGAGTTCACAAGGTCTCCCATAATGATGCATGCATCTCATGGGTTACTGACAAAAAAAATTGATCCATAAAGGTTCAACTACCTCTATGTCTAAGTAAGCTCAAGTCTAATAACTCAGGACGATAAATCCATGGAGCCATGACTGAGGCATATTTTTTAGTCATAAAAGTTCTTGATGTCTTATGATATACTTCTTATGCTGGTAAACTTTATTCACACTCTATTATGTGGCCTAATTTGGCTTTAATAAATGAGAAGGGCCCTATTGAAATGATAACCCTCATCCTTCACATACTATTTTATGGACTTTAAAACATCAGCATGATTTCTTTAATTAAATGCATTCTTCTGAATTCTCAAAGATGCAATTAACCTTATGTAATATGTCCCCTTCGTAGTGAGCATATACCAAGGCTTTTGTCTCCTACTTTCATCCCTCCAATGAATATATAAATATAATTCAATCCTGATTGGAATACTAACAAAATGTTAACATATTGATTCATTATAACATTAAACCAATGAAAACCCAACCAATGAAATCTATTAGAAACTCTAATAAACTTGCACTACCATCTCAACGGTAACTGCAATCACCTCCATCTGATTGCACACAGCGCCATTTACCTCCAAATGTTAGTCCTTCCAATTCAAAATCAAGCCTTTCTTTAATGGGATTGTCACGTAAGTTGAAGAAGCCTTGGCACAAGTCTAGCTCAAATATAAAAGAAATTCCTAGTTATTTTCTGCTTAATACCGCAATTATCTTAAAATTGTCAGTTACAGATTGCCAATATATTAATGTAACTGCCCATAACATGTAACTGTAAACTTTAATTCATAAAATGGTCATTAGAAGGAATACCAATTTCTTGAACTCCATAGGAGAGAAATCAAGGTCTCCGATTCCATGTACACATTGCATTGGAGAAGCCCTCAAATGAAGCACGTTAGATAATACTAGAGCACATAGATGACAGTTCATGGGAACAACATGCTCGCCAAAATAACTCTTTTCCAACTGTTTTAGTAAATTATTTTGGCCTAGAAATCATTACATTGTGACCTGAAGCTCAATCATGCAGCTCTTCCAGTATTTCTCCTGACAAGTTGAATAGACCCAAAAATATATTGAATAATAATTAATCTTTACTTTCTTGCAGCCTGATGCTCCGCCGAGGCCGAGTGCTCGCATTTTGGACTGCATGCTTCTTCTGCTGGCATATTTTGTCTATTGATACAGCGAACATTCTGCCAGTTCTCTCTTTTCTCCCAATTGGAGTTTCATTCCTTCATTTTCTGATAAACCTTCTTGCTTCTGCCACTAAGGGAAGTCCTTCAACTGCTCTAGAACTATTTTTCAACATGGCTGGTCTCCCTCCAAGCTCTGTTTGTTGCATATCTGGTTTCTGACAGATGCAGGAATAAGGATATTCATGGAAGTCACCTCTTCCGGGTTTCATCTCCTCAGGTTCACCCATGAAACTCCTTTGGTACAGCTTGACCTTTTTAGCAAATGTCGCCCACTCCATCTTATGTTGTGCCTTAAACAGTGGGCTCAACTTCTTTGCATTTGGCCGTATGGTCCTCTTGTGCCCGGCAAACCTCCTGCAAAAACTAAACCACCACTAGTCAGAAGATCTTGAGGGACATAAGGATATTCATGGAAGTTGCACAGCTAATATAGTTGGAATGTCTGAACAAAAATGGATGATAAGGCAAGATCCAAGCTTAAATATGCCTATTTTTGGGTAAGGCTGAAGGAATGGGAATGCCGTTGATAACAGAAGATGGAAATCTAATAGCTCAAGCCATATGATGAGTTCAAGTGGACCTTGAGCAACAAAATCGTATGCCATTAGAGAAGAATTTACAACGAAGCAGCAGCGGTAAGGAACTATGTATTTTTTTCCTTTTTAAGGAATCATACAACAAGAGGACCCATTTCCATTAGCATTAAGAGAAACATGCAAGTGAGAAATAAAAAGAGTAACAATTGAATGAGGTTCCTGCAAAATATTTAAAAATTGATAAAAAGTAAGAAAAGGTGCATGAAGGTCGCCCGACACAGTGGGGTACAGGGAGGTTGATCTACAAAGCATCTACTTTTGTATAGCAGAAAAGCTGTTAGTATGTGGAGGCAACCTAACCATAGTATTTCAAGCTCCTGACCTCAAGTCAACATCAACAAACACGTGATATTCAATGGTGAGGCGGAGTTCTAGGTTCTACTTTACTAATAAGATGCAAGAAGGCGAGAAGGATAGAAAACAGATGATAAATTTACTACCGAGACAACATAAATCCCACATCAATAGCAGTTAACAACCTGCCCTTGACTAAAGCCCCATTTGGCATGACCTTCTACTAGCTATTTTTGCTGGAACATTGACAATAGTTTTAGGAAAAAATAGTAATCAAACAGTTGTATGATAGTTGAAAATTAACTTCCTCATACAACATTTTAGTAGCATTACTGAAATGCAATTTTGTCAATCGTACTTTCTTGCATAACTAATTAAGTTAATTTAGTAAGAGTAAGTTATTAAATTCTATTTGTAGAAAATGCATAATACTATAAAGTTCATCATTCGATCAATTCACACCACAATAGCTTTTGACCAAACAGCCACAAACAACCCTTTCAGCGCTTCCAACAACAGCCTCAACACAACTTAACAATATTTTATGACCTCCTAGCACGCTGCAGCTTAAGATGACAGTAACAAAAAGAGCCTGAGAATTAGTGTTGGAACAAAATAAATGGTTATGCATTTAATTTAAATCACCAGCGTTGTCATCTGAAGGTTATGAATTTGAGTCAAAAAAACAATCTCTACAAATGAGGTTATGTGCATCAAACCTACTAAAATTTTTCATTGGTGGGAGCTTCAAAGTCCGGATTAACCACTTTTAATTTTGAACCAATGCACAAGCAGCCAGCATGATTAAATTTCAAAGGTAGCATAAACAGCATGCTACTTGCAAGAAATGCAATGCAAACCATCCCTGCACTACTGAAGAAAGACAAAAACACTAGATAAAATGAAGCAGAAGAATCTAGATGAAAGAGAAAATATAAAGTACAAGAAAATAACTTCATTACCTTCGTCCAGCAAGAATCTTGGCCATGTTCCCATTGTTATTGGTAACAAATACGTCACTGTCCTCACAAACAATATAGTCAATAGCAGCAAGACGGGAGGAGAAGGATAGAAAGGGCTTCAAATCCTCTCCAGCGAGTATTTCTTTAGTATAGAAGTTTGGAAAATAATCTCTTAGAGGTTGTAGAGTTCTTTCTCCACCATAGATTTCCCCTGATGCTACATAGAGATATATGTCATTTTCAAAACCAAGTGCTCTTAACATCAAACCAACTTCACATGGAGTCAATGGGCACTTGCCTCTGCTACGTTCATTCTCTGCGTCTAAATCCTGAAAAAATATAATATTGACGCTTCTGTAATGCAAACAAAGGAAATGAAAGCAATATATGAAATCGCTGCATTCCAGATTTCCACAAATCATCAATAAGCAAAAAATCAGAGAGAGAGAGAGAGAGAGAGAGATTGCCCGAAAACACAAAATCCATCCTAGGGCTGTCAAAAAAGTTTGTTATTTGCTAACACCTCGTGCTCGGCTCGAAATCTTGCTCATGTTTGGTTTGTTCATCAAGCTAGCGAGCCGAATACAGACAAACTTTTGTGATTGAAATTACAAAACGAGCCAAACACAAACAAACATGTTCAGTCATGTGCGGCTTGAATTAATATCATTAGTTCATTCTAGGTTAATGTTTTTTCTGAATTAATGAGCCATTTAATCAAATTTTAGAGATTTGATGGAGGGTGGATTTAAAAGCCTACTATGGAGGGTGGATTTCAAAGCCTACTATATGCATATATATATATATATATATATATACACATATATGTATATATATGTATACATATATGTATATATATATGTATACATATGTATCTATATATGTATACATATGTATCTAGATATGTATACATATGTATACATATGTATCTAGATATGTATACATATGTATACATATGTATATATATTAAAACCCAAGGGCTGATAAGTTAAAGAAAAAGATACAGATAGGTTTGTATGGGTGGACCTAAACACTCAACCGACACAGTACAACACACACACAAAAAATGTAAAAGATGGGTACATATAGAATAGGATGAAACTTGTGACATTTAGCAAGGATAGGACCAAATATCTTACAGTGGGTACAATATGGGGGTTTGTGTTCCATGACGATTTGTTGCCAATAACCATATGCGTTGTGCCAAGCCAGACTTCAGTAACATCAAGTAAAATAATATCCCTTTCCACAAGTATTCTGGCCACCGAGGGTCTTGTTAGATTGCAAGTAGACAGATCTAGTTTCAAAAGAACCCCAAGGATGACCCCAATAGAGTAGCTTGAGACAAGGTAAACTAAATCATACTGGTAGAGTGGGAGTTTCATGCTTTGGGTCAAAATTAGGAGACCACTTGAGTAACTTTATTGATTTGCCTTCGATATTAAGATATTTCTTAAGATATTTCTTGGATATTAAGATATTTCTTGGAGAAAATTTTGGTGTAGTCTTCAGCCACAGTTAGTTGGAACAACATATATCTCCTATCCATGAGTCCCACTTTTCACTTGCCTACTAACTTAAGATCATTAACACTCTTAATACCATCCATAGGAGAGTGTCTCCACTGAAATTTGCCAATAAGAGCAAACTTCAATTTTTCTGTCAAGGTAGAAATTTCTGATTCAGAGAAAAAGTTTGATTATTTTCTTCCTTTCCTACTTTCTTTCTAAATAAAAGGACAATCATTTGTACTCTCACGACATTCCTTATAACCTGAGGGGAATACCACTGCGGACTCCTCCTGAGAGTTACCCACCACACTGGTAAAGGAGAATTTGTCCGGCTCAATCAAAGAAAAAATAAACAGCATCAGATGCTCTCGGCATTAAACTGTTGTGAGGTTGCTGAAAGGCAGGCAGAGAAGCTGTCAGGCACAGAAATAGGAGCAGCGCTAAAACAGAAGAATCGGGCGCAGACGACAGCTACAAGCGGCAGAGGCGTGGAAGACGACGACATCAAGCAGAGCAGGTGCGAACGTCGACGTCGAGCAGAGCGATAACGACAGAGGAAGACGACGCGAGCAGTGGAGATATCGCGATGCGAACCGCGACAGGGAGTGCGAACATCGACGTAGATGCAGACGCCGAAGCAAGGGTCAACGATGCGAGATCTTCTTCTTCTAGCGGTAGAATCAATTGCGACCGAAATCGCAATTGGAAGCCCTAGCGGAGCTCTCGACCGCAGCCGACATCGTGATATATATATAAAGGAATGACCAGCGGCTATTATACGAGTCTCTAGCCACCCTTAGTATGCCTAACAATTCGAGTACAACCTCCTTAAGGCCAACTGTGCCAAAAGGGATTCGAACCCCCGACCTGAGGAGTCTTATATCGTGGATGCCCACCAATAGGTCGGGGTACGTGGCACACACACAGATATATATATATATATA
>NW_018164909.1:143712-153892 GCF_001263595.1 Phalaenopsis equestris
TATATATAATGGATGGTTATTTACGCTAGGCGACAAGCTCGAGGCAAGCTTGAAGAAACTCGTTGTAGAGTCACTCTGCCAATTCAGCTTAAATAATCATGTACTAACTTAAGAAAATAATTCTCTACAGGTCCATATGATTATGAATTTAACACTATTGCATATAGAATATTCTGCATCTTGTTGATGAATACCTGCGTAAATTATATGAAAACAAACTTGATGTCACTTACAATACATGATTTTACTATGTTGAGAATCTAATGACATGCTTATGAAATTATTGCTTATAGATATTTATTTAATATGATTCATGCATATGAAATATAAAATACCTATAATAAATGCTTGTTACTTAAATTATGTTTTAAAAAATATCACAAATAATGTTTATAGGTAGGCTATCGCATAAATACCTGTAAGTACAGAAGATAGAGATCGATTGGATTATGTACTCTTGGTATTAAAACGGAGACAAAACTCTCGGAATCATAAGTATAAGATGATGACGAAACATAGAAAACCGTTGGTATCATGGAGGCCATTGATAACTGATATGTTATGAGGAAATCAACATATATCAAAAGTTAATGTAGTTTTTAGGCTGGGTAATAAACCAAAGACATGACATGACATGAGAATAGTTGAGACCTATATAATTGCAAATGATACTCTTATGATTATATTAATAACTCGTATGAATGTATAATTACATGCATATAATTATACATGAATGGATAAATATATCTTTTATACAGTAGTCATGATTTTCTACATTACATGCATTTTTTTTTCATATTTTATATGTTTATAGCATGTTGTGTCGTGTGTTGTAGACATATACTTAGATTAAATACAAGCATGCACGTTTCTTTTCGTCCTTAAAATCTTATTTCAGTTTTGATTATGTCACTGAGCTCATTTTTACTTATTCTACGTTGTTAACTTTCAAGAAGAGGTAAGGAGTATCAGGGCGAGCAGTTAGGTGTGACTTGAACAACTTTTGTACTTCACAGTTTTGAGAGCTCGCATCAATGTTTGGGTGCGTACTCTTATTATGTTGGAATTAACAATTCTGTATAGATTTTATTTGTTTTAATGATATTATTTCTACGATTTCAAATATATGTAACTATGAATGAATTATGAAATGAAATATATCAAGTATGATTGTGATGATTTAGTTAGACTAGTTTGTCACTCGTACGCCTCAGTCGCATCTCAATTAACTTTTAAGAGGGGGGAGGGTCAGTTGGGATGTGACAGAAAGTGATATTAGAGTATAATTGTTGGATGAAAAGAATGATGGAATCATGTCAGATTTAGAAGATGAAAGAAAAATCAAATATGAATTATTTTATAAAGAACTGGAGGTTGATGGATCTAAGATTGGTAACCTATATGACTTAGGGTATCATGCATGCATGACAAAATTACTATATGATAAATTGCATTTGATAGTTAAATTAAACAAATATAGATGATTATGCCTCAAAGAAAATTAGAAAATACTGAGGACCAATCTCAGAGGTCAATTAAACAGTAAGAAATGCAAGTTGAAAATGCCTTGAACATAAATGAAAATTAAAACATAGCAAATGAGGAGATTAGAGTCCCTGAATTACATGAAATTGTTTAATTGATATCGCAAGTGTTTGACAAAATATTTGTTATTAAAAGATCATCCTCAAGTAGATGGTCTAGAACTGAATTTGGGGAAGAACATGAAAGGGGTTTGAAGATCTTTTAGACATTCAAAAAAGCTGCATTCAAAGGTGCTAGCAACCGCATAGTTGAAGATTGGCTCTTGAAGATCAGGAAGATTTTGGATGTTATGATTTATCCGAAAAGTAGGAGTGGTGCTAGCCATTTTCATGTTAGAATATGATGTTGAGAGATAGTGGCAGGTATAACATAGAGAGAAATTTCAACCCACACCTCTTTCATAAATTCAGTGGAATGATTTTGTCAAAGTCTTCAAAGATTGGTTTATTCTACCTTCAACCAGATTAGCACTACAAGATAAATTCTTCAATATATCTCAGATGACCCAAATAATTATGCAATATAAGGCAAAATTTACTTTTTTTCTAGATATAACGAAAAAAAAAATCTATAGATTTCTATGCGGCCTCAGAGATCAGTTGAGGTAGGCGTTGGCGCCATTCATAATCAGTGATTTCTCAGTGCTAGTTTAAAGATCCTGACGAATTAAAAACTAGCTAAACTTTTACTGTCAGTGATGGTAATCTCAGACAAAAAAAAAAGATTCTGGCAAAAGAGAAAATTTTCAAAGCAATAAAAATAAAGTAACAGGTAAGCATAAACATCCTTAGTAAGAAAAACCAATGCGAGAAATGTAAAAAAAATACATTTTGGATAGTGTTTGACGGGTTCCGAGAAGTACTACAAATGTAGACAGTTAGAGCATCTTCAAATGAACTGTCTGGTGGAAAAGAAAAGAGATCAAACCACTGACAATTCAAGGGTAAAGAGAGCCCAAGTAATTTTTGGAAGGCAACCGTTCCCGCAAAACTCAATTTTTTTTAAAGACTTCAAATCAAGCAAAGGTTAAAACTTCTAAGCGTAGAAATAAACAAATGATAAAAATCTAATTTTTTGCAATTACCACTCAAGAAGCAAAAGAACCTAAAGGAATGGTTACATATACGCTTTTGATTCAAGATCAGTCTAACACCGTTTTCTCTCTTCAAGGGCATCACTTTTTTACATTTTTGATAAGTTTGATGTCGGTTTATATATTAATATTATACACTGTAATAAATAATTTTTTAGAAATTTGATACAAATTTCAGCATCTAAAAATATACCACTAATTTCGGATCCCTCAAATTTTGATCAAAATACTTTTATAAAATTCTACACTAAAAAATCTTGCAATTTGATATATAATACCAAAAAATAGATTGGAAGATCAAAATAATTTATTTAATTAAACCCTTACTTAAGCTTAATCCCGCACTGTTACTGCAGCCTTCGCCTTGGTCATGTGGGGTGGGGGTCTCGGTTGAAAGGGTGCGATCCTTATTCCAAAGCAACCCTTCCCCCTTTCCGACTCCCCTCCCTGTTCGATCTTGCAAGCATCCTGTGACCTACAAGATGAACCACAACCTTGCACTGTTGCAAGCAGTCAAGCGGCAATCGAAGAAGTTGCACGAGCTGCAAAAAGCCGGGACCCACCCCCTAATCCCTCTCCCGAACCTCTTATGTCGTTCCCTTTCCTCCCTTGTATTGATCCTCTTTGCCAAGGGAGTTCCCGCAAAGCTTCTGCTCGGGCCATTGTGGCAGCCGAGAATAGAAAAAGGGTTAGCGTTCCGCACAGAGCCGCAGATGGCTTTTTAGGATTCTGTGGTGAAATCGGTGAGCATGAACCCCAAATTAAAGCTATTTGAGGCTTTCATTTCATTCATTTTATTTTCATAAGAGATTTGCCTCAATTTCGTGTATTTCTCTTTTTGGGTAGTCATTAGAGGCGTCGAACTTGCGTAGGATGTGTTGAATGTAGTTTGTGAGCTCCGTAAGGGTTTTAACACAACATCAGCGAAGAGGGAAGGAAATTTGAAGTGTTAAGATGAAGAGAATAGGATTTGACAGCTTAGGAGAAGGGCTAGTCACCGAGAAAGACTTTATAGAAAGTTTTGATAAATTAGTGATATTTTGAGCTAAATTACCTAGTGAAGTAATGAATTATAAATTCTTAATTTGTCTAAGATTTCAAGTTGCCTACCTGAGGCAGAAAGTTAGAGCCAAGCATGTAGAAGATCGTTGTAGGACGACTTCATAAATTTCAGTAAACATAATCATATGTCAATTAAAGTAGATAATTTGTTTTATAAAAATCAATTGGATCTTAAAGTTTAAAATTATGTTTTATAGGTTATTAAGATTAACATGAAAGTTAGCGCAACATCCAGCTAGTTAACGAAGATCAAGAATTAGCTGGCAACCGAAGTCAGTAATTATATTTCAAAATTTCAAATTTTTTTTATTTATTTTGGAATGTATGTTTAACTCTATGAATGCTCTAGTTTAGTTAGATTCTTCAAATTGTTTGATATAAACATATGCAAACTAGAAAATATATAGAAGATATGTATGAAAGATATGTATGATATGAAAGATAGACATGATAAGAAACATATATGCATGAAAAGTGTGAAAAAAAATATATACATGATATAAAAGATATGCATGAGATAAGAGATATGCATTATGAATAGTTGCACAACAGAATAAAAGTATGCATGTTATTAAATGCATAAATAAATATCAGAAAAATATATATTATAAAAAATGACAGTTTATATAAGAATGATTGTGTGTGCATGTTCAAAGGAGTTTATCCCTTAATAAAATAGACAAGAGACGCTCGTGTACCCGCACGCGTAGAGTTATTATGTCAGATAATTGTGATAGTTAGTTCACTAACCGCTGTGCCGACGGGTCAATATCGGTCAGGTGCCAGTAAATTAGAGATTACCTCCCCAAACAATTGTAATGTTTACATTACTAACCGCTGTACCGACGAGATATTATCGGTCAAGGTTAGGTAAGAAACTTTTCACTTTAGATAATTGTGATATGTGGATCGTTAGCCACAGTGCCGATGAGATAATATCGGTTAAATGTGTGTTAGGTTTGTTGACGGTGATCCTCACAGAGACAGATGTGTATCTAAAATATAAAGTGAAGGTAAAGTTAAAGCATATGCTTATAAAAAATTGAATATTTTCATTTAGAAAAAGTCATTGGATGTATCAAATTGCTTATATAATAATATTATAAGATTTCTTATAGACCCGTATACCTATTGAATTTTTTGTTCTTGGATTGTTTTAGTTTAGAAGTCTGTTATCTTTACATAACTCATTATGGTTTTTAATATTATCTTTAGATTTTAAAGATTTGAACAAGATGAATAGAAGATGAATAAATGTGTGTATAAGACGAGAACAACAAACTGAAAACTACTAAGTTTTTACTTGCTAATTTTAATTGTTTTCTTTAGTAGCTCTTTCATTTATTATTTGAATATTAAACTTCTTGTGATAGAAATAAAATAAAATAGAATTGATTTCCACTGTCCGACCCATTGTTCGCATCTTGGTTAACTCCAAAGCCTTGGGTCGGGTCGGGTCGTGACATACGCTTTACTCTTGCCTTGTGTGTTGTATGCCTTGAAGAAGTAGGTTTTATGCAAACAAACAATGTGTCGTACATGTTAACACTCAAGATAAGAAGTTGCAAGCAGGGTTGATTATCATACCAATTAAGACTTTTGATGTTATATTAAAGATGAGTTGGTTTGCAAACCATTTTGCTACAATTAAATGCAACAAAAGGCGAGTGAAACTCAATTTGCTCGGTGAAAAATTGTTTTATATTTTATGAGATCAAAATGAACAATCCTCTGACTAGTGCAATGAAAGGTTGGCAAGTACTTGTGAAGTGGTGAACTGGTGTTTCTAAACAAATTAGAAGCGCTAAATAAAGATGTGTGGGATTTGTTGCAAACTTTTCTATTGTATTCCCTGAAGAACTGCTAGGGCTGCCACCAAAACAAGATGTTGAGTTTGGCATTGATGTCCATCCAAGGTTGTCTGTAATTATTAAGTCTCCTTACAGGATGACACAGAAGGAATTGCAAGAATTGAAATTTCAGTTATAGGAATTAACATATCAGAGTTTTATCATGCCAAGATTTCACGTTGGAGCGCTCCTTCATATTTGTCAAGAAAAAAGAATGATCTATGCAGTTGTGTATCGATTATAGAGAGTTAAACAAGGTGATAATCAAAAAAAAATATACATTGTCAATGATCGATGGTTTATTTTATCAATTAGAAGGTGCTAATGTATTTTTTCGGATTGATCTGAGATCGTGATATTATTAGGTCAAAGTCAACGAGGCCGATATAATTAAGACAACTTTTTTGGACCGGGTATTATCATTATGAATTTTTAGTTGTCTTTTGGCTTAACCCATGCTCCTGTAGTATTCATGAACCCAATGAATCAAATTTTAAAACATTATGTGAATTAGTTTGTCATTATCTTTATTGACAATAATCTAATATATCCAAGAAATGATGATGATCATGCAAAGTATCTAAGGATGGTATTGGAGATGTTGAGTTGGAATCAATTATATGCAAAGTTGTCAAAATGTAAATTTTGGCAGTGGAGTATTGCATTTATAAGGGATATTATCAGTGGAAAAGGAATCTCAGTGGATCATCAAAAGGTGAAAGCAATTGTCAAATGACCCTGTTCAAAATATGTTACAGGGGTACGCAGTTTTCTTAGATTGGTTGGATATTACAAAAAAATCAATAAAAACTTTTACATAGCTACACTATTGTTCAAGCTGATGAAGAAAGATGTTTAATTTAAGCGGACTACGGAATGTTAACACAGTTTTAAAGAGTTGAAACATTTGAAAACTGCGCCAGTGTTAGTTATTCCGTCAGGTACAGAAAGATTCCATATTTACAACAACACATGATTGCGAGGCTTCGGATGTTTTAATGCAAAATGGAAAAGTAATAACTTGTGCATCCAGATAATTGAAGCCACATGAAAAGAATTATCCAACACATAATCAAATTTTAGTTGTTGTAGTGTTTGCTCTTAAGATTTGAAGGCATTACTTATATGGTGTAAAATATGAGGTCTTCACTGATCATTATAGTTTGAATTATATTTTTACATAAAAAGAGCACAATTTGATGCACAGAGATGGCTAGAGCTGATCAAATACTATGATCTGGAGATACAGTATTGTCCTAGAAAAACAAATATAGTTGATGAGGTTTTAAGCCGTAAATCCATAATGTAATAATTTTAAATAAATAAATAAATACTAATTTGAATAGACAATTAGATTATGCATCCCTTCAATTACGACCTAAGAGTCATATCCCCATTTGAGCTAATCTAGAACCAAGAGAAGAGAGGGAAGGCCATGGAAAGAGTAACGATAGAAAAAGAAGAGAGAAAAAGGAGTTTTGAGTGGATATCTATCTGTTTCGACACCACCCAAGCTGCTCGCGTGTAGAGGAAGGTGGAAGTAACATTGCCGAGGGCTTCCAGCTTTGGGTAGAGCCATGCACTAAAGCCAGGAAGAAGAAGGAGAAGTCGAAGGAGGAAGAAGGAAGCTTTTATGTCGTGCTCATGTGCAGAGATTGAAGGAGGGGGAGGAAACCTTCGACGTTGAACTCTAGCTGAATGGAAGCTCTATATGCGTCGCTTTAGATTGAGTCGACACCGAAGAGGAGGAAGGAAAGGGTCGATCGACTTTGATGCGAAGCCCACGTAAAGGAAGAGAAGGAACGAGCGGCTTTGTCAAGAGGGGAAGAAGCTCACTCGCACACGTGTTGAAAGAGCAGTCAACTGAGAAACTTATAATGTAATTTAATATTTTTAAATTAAGTAATATATATATATATATATATATTGAAAAGGCAAAATTCATTGATAAAAGAAAGAGAATATACAAAGGTTATAGTGAGTGGGTACAAAGAGCCCACTCACAGAGATTACAAACATATTCCTCTAAAAATAAAACAAAAAAGAAACAACTCCTAATCATAGTGGGTGTAGTCGGCCGGTATACCGCTTCGGTATTTCCTCTGGATCTTAAAAGGGAGTCCAGTAATATAATGAGATGTGGGCTTCCACCCGTAACAATGATACAGTCATCCTAAGAGTAACTGAGATCTGACATTCCTTTCTTCTTCTTCCAAGATTTGTAAACCTGTCAATCATTTATCGAAGGTAGTCCTGTGTGAACAATAGGTGAATCTTCGATGGAGGTAAACTGTCGATCTGACTCAACCTGCAGCACACCTTGATCTTGTCACTCCTCCAAAACTTGAGTACCCTCTTATCTCGGAATAGGTAGTTCCAAGACAATTCGGCTAGCATCTGCTACAACAAAATTCGTATAATTTGCAATCTGAGGAAGAGTCGTCTCAACAACATAAGGCCGAAGCTACTGGCCTAGTTGGTGAAGAGTAGTCTTATGAGTCAAATTCTCATTCAACATTTCTGGAAGATTCACAGTGTCTGACATATGGGTCGAAAACGGTGTGTAAGGATTCAATTTGGTCTAACAGTGCTGAATTATATAGTATCAGGTGGTTAGAGAGCGACCCAATTTGGTCTTGCCTCTGCCTCTAATTCTAGGGAAGAGCTAGCTAATAAGCTGATAAGATGATTGTCATTGTCAGTAATAACCAATGTATCATCCAATATATTCCCAAACTGGAGTCGGTCTCTATTCTTCTTCTTCCTCCTAGAATAGAATTGTCATTCCTCATCCGAAGAATTAGTCTGATGGGGTGGTAGAACTGAAGCAAAAGGAATACCAACCGTAGTACCCATAATAGGTTCTAGTATATGTGAAGTATGAGTAGCCTCTACACCGAATACTTCCTGAAGAAGTGGAGCTACAAGGCTCTCCTAATTATCAGTCTGAACACTATCATTTGTAGGTAATAGCCCATCAGTATTATTTTCTGAGGTTTGAAGGTGTTAACATCGCATCACTCGCAGTAACAATAACAGCAGTGTCATTGTGGGGTCCTCAGGGGCAACAACACCTCCTGTCTGGTAGTATCCTCCCTAGGTGGAACTAAAATGTCCAGGGCAATGGGGTTAGACCAATCCTTATTCACTTGAACATTAGATTTCAAATTTGGATGAAACTTGTGACATTTATCAAGGACATGACCAAACATTTTACAGTGGATATAATATGGGGGTCTGTGCTTCATGACGATTTGTTGCCAATAACCATTATTGGTTGTGCCCTGTCAGACTTCAAGAACATCAGATAAAGCAATATCCCTTTCCACAAGTATTTTGGTCATCGAGAGACTGGTTGGGTTGAAAGTAGGCAGATCTAGCTTCAAAGGATCCCTAAGGACGGCCCCAATAGAGTAGAGAACCTGATGGTGAAAAAAATGCAGCTTGAGACTAAATAAACTAAACCATACCGGTATAGTGGGAGTTTCATGATTTGGATCGAAATCAGGAGACCACTTGAGTAGTTTCATAAGTTTACCAGCGATGTTAAGATATTTTCTGGAGAAAGTCCGAGTGTAGTCCTCATGCACGGTTAACTGAATCAAAACATCTCCCATCTATGAGTCCAACTTTCCACTTTCCTGTTAATTTGAGGCCATCAAAACTTTTCCTAATACTTTCCATAGTGGTTGTCCCCACTGTAATTTCTCAATAAGAGCAAATTTAAATTTGTTTGTCAGCGTTGAAATTTATGACGTCGGGAAAAAGAGTGTCGTCTTCTCACTTTTGCTACTTGCATGCTTAATAAAAAGACAGTTACCTGTCCCATCACGATGCTCCTTATAACTTGAAGCCATCAAAACTTTTCCTAATACTTTCCATAGTGGTTGTCCCCACTGTAATTTCTCAATAAGAGCAAATTTAAATTTGTTTGTCAGCGTTGAAATTTATGACGTCGGGAAAAAGAGTGTCGTCTTCTCACTTTTGCTACTTGCATGCTTAATAAAAAGACAGTTACCTGTCCCATCACGATGCTCCTTATAACTTGAAGTGAAGATAACCGTCGTCTCCCCCTGAGGATTACCCACCATGTGGGCAAAGGAGGTTTTGTCAAGTTCAACCGAAAAAGAAGGAAGCTCCATCACAGCAAAGAGAAGCTCTGCAAGTCGATCAGAGGGCAAAAAGACGAGCAGAAGAGCTCGGGGCGAAGCTGACAGAAGACAAGAACCACAGAATGGGCAAAAGATGGCACGGAATCGCAACTTGGCAGACAGGAAACCGCAGCTTGATCCGAGTAGAAAGAAATTGCAGAAGGGGAGCGAAGGAGGAGATGACGAAACCACAGAAAGCAGATGTCGAAGCCCTTTGTTGTTTGGCGTGAAAGAGAAGACAACAACTGCAAGGTAGAGTCCTTCGTCGTCGTCGTTGAATGCGGGAAACAGCGTCGTCTTTGTTGAATGCGGGAAACAACGTCGTCATCGTCGAGTGCGGGAAACAGCGTCGTCGTCGAGTACGGGAAACTTAGTCGAGTCAAGGAGTCAGGAATCAAACTAGGGTTTGTTTCGCCATCGGGAGAAACCCTAGCAGGCATATCGTCATATATATATATATATATATGTTATATTAAAGA
>NW_018164909.1:153938-160867 GCF_001263595.1 Phalaenopsis equestris
ATATATATATAGAGAGAGAGAGAGAGAGAGAGATGTGTTTAATAATAATATTTATTGAAATCATGACTCAAAGAAATGGTGAATTCATATTCGAGGAGAAGGTGGAGAAGCATGTGAATGAGGGAGGATATTAATTCCAGAAACTTAAAAGATAAATATTAATGTTAAATTATTATCAGAACAAATAATATAATTATTTAAATAAATGTTATTAAATTTTTATGTAATTAGAAAGTGTAAAAAAGACAGATAAATTCTCAGGATTTAAGGAAGGCAAAGAATCTTAATGTTAAAAAAGGTTAGTATTTTAAATCATAAAATTCTTACATAATTAAATAAGTAAACATTTAAGACTTTCTTTAGTATGTGATGCTTACAGTTATATGCACTTTTAAGTGATTTAGGTGTTAGACCAGGAAATGAAATGTAGGCTTAAACTTCTTTAGAAGTATTTTAAGTAGAGGTGAGTAATTATTTTTTATGCATTAAATTAAGGTTTTCTTAAAAAAATAATTATTTTATTAAATAGTTTAAAATATTTGAAAGTTTGAATTATGTTTCACAAATGGAAAAAAAAGGACTGACATGTGAATGTAGATGTTTAAGTGGTTTTAATTGATATGAAATGCTAAATAAAAGTTTAATTCATTCAGGAGTATCCCCGGATAATACTTGTTGGGGATGTGATTTAATCATACATGAAAAAGAAAATGGTAAGGATGTACATTCAGCTGCAATTTTGAGGGTACATTCGGGTACATTTGTTATGAAAAATTCAACAATATTTTGAGAATATCTTCAAGGATGAAAATAATCGTGCTATAACTTCTAAAGAGGTTAAAAAGAGTAAATACTTAAAGTGAAATGGGAGGGATAAACTTAAATTGAAAGTTACTGTTTTATAAAATAATGAATTGCATATTATTTTGATCATTCATGCATCACATTGGGGAGGAATAGGTATGTATTTAACGCATATTAAGATTATCATTACTCACTAAGTCAAAATCACTGTTAAATTTAATTCTCTTTCAGGAAAAGAAAAGTTATAGGTTGATATGTTTGGTATGAAAGACTTGGTTTACAAGAGAAGGACCACTATTAGTTATTTATGATGATAATTTCTTTGTATCATTTTTTTTCCCATATAGTGATACATTTTTCAATATTGGTTTAAGATGTTATCCATATTATGTTGCTTCAGAATGTTTGATTTTTTTGCATTTAGTGTATTTTAGTGGCTCTTTTACATATTAGAATATTCTATAAATCTGTAGATTGTAATCTAAATATTTGCACCATTCAACTGCAGTTCTAGACTCAGTTAATTCCAAGTTATCAAGCCGAGTTGTGACAAAAGAGTTAACAGAGAGTTTAGCTTGAATCATGATAAAAAAGAGCCATCAAGATGATTAATTTAATTCATAAGCGATATTAATGAAGGGTTAAATTGTGTATAATTATTCGTTCTTACATTATTTCAAAAATATACAAAATGAAGGGGAAGAAGCTAGAGATGATACTGTAGAAGCTGATACAACCCCATAGATTATGTGAATATAGATGCATTTACTGAGATAATAACTGTAGTAATGCGGCTGATTAATAATTCTCAGACTCGGGTCAGTTCTAGTGGAGGAGACCAATTGACAAACACGAAAAAAATTATTTCCGAATATAAGGCCACCTCTCTTTTCTAGCGGACAATATCCAATGGATGCTGAAAACTGTTTGTTAAGGCTGGAAAAGATCTTAGATGGATTGATTTGTCCTCCGGAGAGAATGATTGCATTAGCCTCATTTGCATTAGAAAGAGAGGCAAAGTGATGGTGGCTGAGTCAGTTATATGAGAAATATGGGGGTAGAGCCAGCCATATCATACAGTGGGATGAATTTGTAAGCACTTTTAGAGTTTGGTTCATCCCATTGCCCGTCGAGAGGCAAATGCAAGACAAATTTATCCAGTTAGTACATGGTAATAACTCAATTATGCAATACGAGGTCGAATTTACTATGCTCTCAAAGTATGTGTCTCAGTTGATTCCAAATGCAGAGGAAAAACGTCATCGATTTCTATCTGGGCTGAAAGATATGTTAGAAAACCATTGATTCCTCTTAGAATAGATGATTATTCTATGTTGGTGGAGAGAATCAGGAGGATTGAGTTGATCAGGATGTTATTCAGAGGACGAGTGACATTCACAAAAGAAGAAATTCATAGGAATTCAAGTTTCCACAATGCTCTCAGAGCAGCCAGTCCTAACAAGGTAATAATAATGTTAAGAAGGCAAAATCTAATAGCATTGGGACTCAATTTGAAGAGAAAAAAATGAGATGAGTGTGGAGGGTCTCACAAGGGTGAGTATTTGTCTGGATCCAACACCTACTTTTGGTGCCACCAGCCAGAACATATGGCGAGGAAGTGTCCAAGATTGGGTAAAGTCTCTAATAGATTCTAGGGGCAGTGTTGAACAACCTCAAAAGAGCTTTGGTAGACCAAGGGCAGCTGAATATTCAGAATTAGTGTTGAATCCTGGTCAGACCGAGCAGAGTGTACAAAATTGTGTCTGAAGCCTCAAAATTATACTTGAATGTACACATTTACCATCTCCTGTAACATGCAAGGGTACATTTCATTTCCTGACACTATCATTAGGGGGTAATCCAATATGACTAAAGCCTTTACTTAACATTTCATATCAATTAAAATCTATTAAAATGTACATTCATATGTCCCCCCATCTCTTATGGCATTTCAGACTTTCAATAAGCAAGGTATAACTGAAAAACTTATTTGGACAACCACTAATATTAATCTAAAGTGCATACTTTAAATAAGAACCATTCATTTTAAATATATATCCTTGAATCGAATAATTTTATCAGTTTTACCTATAAGATTTTATCCACCCAACGTAATTCAAACAGGAGTATAAATAAAAATATAAGTTATCTCCACTTGTCTCTTTCCTGCTACTCACAAAATTCACGATCCAAAATGCTTAATCTTTTACCTAACTTCTTAAATCCCTTATTCTCCTTCGAATAAGGGATTTGAATAATTTAATACTATATTGGATCCGAACAACTTATATATCGATTTAATCAATATATTAACTTATTTAAAATCGATATATTAACTTATATACCATAACAACTTAATCACAAAATATCGATCCGAACTTATAAGGGATTTTAACTATATATATATATATAACATTTGAATAATTTAATTAATTTAAATTAGAAGATTTACCTTATAAGTTGTTCGAATCGATCCTCCCCCTAAATCGCAAGCTCTTCCAACTTATCCTTCAAATCTGAAATCACTTAATATTAGTTTTGATTTAAATAAAACTTATCAAAAATGTTATTAAACACACCCACACATTATAACACACATATATATGTATGTTCATATAACAATACAAATAAATTAGCTTATTTAAAATCTCCAATATACCTTATTAACTTACGGCCTCATTAACCATACGCACGCTCAAAGCCCTTCCCTACTTCCTCCTTTCGGTCTCAGCTCGACCACGCAAGCACTTTTCCTTCCTTCGGTCCTGTCTCACCCCAATAGAGCATGCGAGCTTCGGCTCCCTCCTCCACGTCGCGTCTTCTTTTGCACACGAGCATGACAAGTAGGTCCTCTCTCTGCCTCTCCTTCACAAGGCTCAATAACCTCAACAGTCGCACGCAAGGCTCACTGCTTCGGCTTCTCTGGCGAAGACGACAAGTCTTCGGTTGCAGTTCAAACCAGATAATCCCTCGGATGCTTCTTTCTTCTTCGACTTCTCCTTCACACAACAGCAGCGTAAGAAACCATAGGTTCCTCCTAGATCGTGGCTCAGTCCAGGTAAGCCTTCAATATCGCAGCCTCCCTCTCGTTCCTCTTCTTCTTCGCGCAGCCCGACATTGCACAGTGGTCACACGTGCTTCTTCATTCTTCAGCTAGGATACGGTAGTTTCTCCTCTCGATCTCTCCCCTTGTCTCTCACTCATTCTCTTTGTTGGTTCGAATGAATAGACAATCGAA
This sequence comes from Phalaenopsis equestris, assembly GCF_001263595.1. Classification (NCBI taxonomy): domain Eukaryota; kingdom Viridiplantae; phylum Streptophyta; class Magnoliopsida; order Asparagales; family Orchidaceae; genus Phalaenopsis; species Phalaenopsis equestris. The sequence continues at coordinate 157,981 of NW_018164909.1, forward strand.
GGAGAGAAATATGTTCATCCCAGAGGATTCATCTCTCTAAATGAGAGCACTTTTTTCTTTATTAATATTATTATTCTTTTATTAATTTTTTCTATTAATATAATTTATCTTCAGATATTACAATGACATCCTAAAAAGTGACCAAGAAAAAAAAAACTTTAAAAGTAAAGATAAGCCCATGACAGGAATAACCGGTTACAAGAGAAAAAAATTACATGTAATTAAACATGATAAAGTTATGTTAGTTGTCAATTGAATAATATTTACTACCCGTCATGGACTATTTCATATAGAAATAAACAGCAAAAGATCATTATAAAATAAGGATGAGATTCAAATATATTCAAACTAAAAGTAAACTTGAGGTTGGAATGGTAGCACTAATGTAAGAAAATATAACTCAAGAAAAGTAATCATACAGGCAATGTCTCCCAGCGTTCCCTGATTTTACTAAGCTCATTCCGCTCCTTCTGGCCACCACCAAAATAACAACCAGAAAATGCTAGCATGTCTGGTTCAAACCTGCATTGAAAAAAAAAATTCAGGGGTTTTAAAGAGGAAAAGCATCCAAAATATGTAATAATGGTAGAAGAATTAACTAAAAGATGAAGATAATTGAGTAAATTGCCCTTAATTTAGAAAATAGAAAGGAAACCCATAAGAAAGTTTGTAAGTTCCCTAGAAATTAAGTCATCTTTAAAAAAGAGGAAAGGATATAAAAAGCAATATAAATTCATTCAAAACATAAATTATGTATTTATAAAATCATAGCCTACACTGAGAATTTAAGTTTCAAATTATGGAACAAATTTTTTCATTATTCTTGTTAAACACCACAAAAGGCAATTTTTTTTGCAACCTCTAACCATACTACTCTCAACCTAATCATTTTCAACCCATTCCTCCAAATTCATTATATCGACAAGCTTTAATAGTGCCATCTAATTTCACTTTCCACATTAATTTAATTAGGTGCTACTTTTACTACCTCTTAAAATAATCAGTTTCTTTTTATCATTCCAAGTTCTACCACACATTGACTATTGCATGTCGCCCGATTTATGATGATCAAGATGGAATTTACTCCATGCATTTTTATTTAATAGAGAACAAATCTTTTTCATTCATTTATTATTTTCATGAGGAATATTACATTACAAGCCTTTAAAGATAGCTTGGACTTTCACTTGTCAGGTTACATCACCTTTGCTATGTAAAAGCATGGCTTTGAAGAGTTGAATAATTATTCCCTCCAACCAATTCGTCGGTTCCCTAATTTTCTACTTTGAAGATTTTACAGTTCAAATGTGCTTGGAATTCAGCATCTACAGGTTGATGATCCACTGCTTGGTATCACTTTCCTTCCGTTCTTTGAATTTCATATCTTAATACACAATCAGGCTTCAAATCTTGAGGAAAGTACAGCAACTGTTTGTTTTCTCATAATGGTGTTTGCAACTCCTTTCATGATGTTAATGCTTTCCTGTATCCATTGTTCTTTGAATCCTGTTCGCTGACTTTTTTCCTAATTATTAGCTGTTTCTACACGATTACTATATGGCCTTTTTGCTGCTAGTTAAAAGAAAACATCATTCGCCACATTTTCTCTTCACAATCTCATTCAGTTAATTTATTCAAATTTGAGTTTCAAATTCAAATTTAAAATTTAAATTTGAATTCAAATTTTGCAACCACCACCGCCAACAATCTCTCCATTAAACGCTACAACCTAATTTCAATTCAAATCAGCTCATCTTTCAAATAATCCCAAATTAATCTTTTTTTTTCCTTATCATTCTCCACCCTTTTAGTATCCTACACAGCCTAAACTATCCCCACTGCTAATCTATATTCTAATTATCATACAGTCAACCGAAACCAATACCCAATACACAAACTACACTCATTTTCCTCTATTTGCATTCACAAATCCCAAGAACTTAATCTGCACCCTCTTAAAAAGACCCAAATATCCACATCTGCTTCTTTGAGTTGTTGATCCATCCTTTCCAGATGGCAATGTTTAACAGTTATGATACACCTTCTTGAATACAACCAAATGCCCTGCGAAGAAAACTGCATCAAGTAAGGATTTAATTCTGATATATGATAATTTTAGGATGTCCTTCTGTCGCTACCATCAATGCTTCTGCTGGTAGCACTGCAAATGCAATAATTATTCCAATAGAATGGAGACATCATTAACCATTTAGAAAATTCCAAAATTCTCTGATAGTGCATTTTGCTCCTCCAGCCCTCTAGAGAAAACACCACTCTCTCTCTATGGAAGAATTCTTCCCACCGTAAGAAATTGATGCTATTTCTTGTACATCTTACAGTCAAAGATGATTAAAAGATATGTGATTTTCTATGCATTTACATTGATTAGGAATGTGTTGCTTTACACTTTTTTTATTATTTCCATAAGTAGTAGATTTAATTTTTTGTTCCACGGCTATTTAAAAATAAGGAAACAGTTAAACTATGGGAATCCTAGTTAAGTAACGATGAATAAAATTATAATACCCAATTTTTTATAAGGTAGAAGTGCAAAAATACTCAAATAAATTCTATCTAAAATTTTAATTTTTTTTTTAAATCATAAAAAAACCATTCAATTGCATTTTACTCTTTAAAATGATTACTTTGATATATAGAAATATATGCTGATCCACAAGGATGAGAAAATTATAAAATTAGATGTTTTGATTAAATTTTTCCTTCAAGTATTTATTTAAATTTACTGTTCATACCTTGTAGCATCTAGTGGATTTTGATTTTTTTCCACTATACCAGGCATGCATCAGCTGTTAAAATGAGGATCGGTGGCGAAATGATTTAAAAGATATATATGTATATATATGTATATATATGTATATATATGTAT
>NW_018164909.1:161073-197737 GCF_001263595.1 Phalaenopsis equestris
TATATATATATATATAGATATAGAAATGATGGCTTCGTCGACCTTGCTCTTGCTCTGCTAAGGTGCTCCTATGATGAACTCTGGTTTTTTTGCTTCATTGTATCTTCGTCGATCAAGCACTGTTTCGTCTTTTGTTCCTCTCGTCTTCCTCGCCAGTTTTCGCCGTCGCGTCGCAACGGCTCTTTTTGTTCCTCGTCCCGACAATCAGCGGCTCTCTTTTTCTGAATTCGTCGGGCTCAGAGGAGTCACCTAAGCTGCCTCTCGCGATCCGTTGGTTTTTAAAGGACATCGGGGCGCGGGCTTCTTTAGCGGCTCGCCGTCGTCCCAAGAAATCCTCAGGATCGGGAGCGTCTCTTTGCTGTCGCTCGCAGTCCTTCCTCTCTGTCTGCTGCTGCGGCGACTGCTCGAATCGTTGCACCCTGTTCTGGAATCGTAATTTGCTCTCTACTTGCTTCATTATTCTTAATGCGGCACCTTCATCTATTGAGGATGGCATCAGACAGATCATATGCTGCTGCCCTTGCGAGTGTCCACGCCTCAGGTATTCCTAAATCGTGCTTTTTCTCTCATTTGTTTGAGTGGTCGACAGATATCAAGAAACCTGGTAAGAAGAATGTGAAGTTTGTCATTTTTTTTACAGAAGCTGAAAGTATTCAAATTGCTTCCTCCTATCGTCTGAATTTGGTCGGAAAATTTCTGTATGGTTATCCCAAAACGGAGCTTATTCATAAGGAATTTGAGTTTATGTACATTATTGGGGAGTGAAAATTTTGACTTTTAGATATAAAACTCATTTTTATTCAACTTAATTATGAAGAGGATTACACGCGATTATTTGCTAAAAGGATAATTTGGATTGATAACAGAGCAATGAAGATTTTGAAATGGTCTGTGAATTTTGACCCACAAACGGAACCACCAATCATTCTGATTTGAATTCGTCTCTCTGGTCTGAAATTTCATTATTTTACTCAAAAAGTGTTGTACTTCATTGTCTCGGCTTATGATAAGCCACTCAAAACGGACATTCCTATTTTTAATCTTTCCTGTTCATCTGAAGTCAAAGTATTTGTTGAAAGAGACAACACTTCAACCGCTTTTGAGAAAATTTCGTTGGGCACACAATACCATGGATATTGGCAAAAGGTAGTGATTGAGCATTTTCCTTCCTATTGTTCGAACTGTCATATGTTCGGTCACTTCAGTTCTCAATGCTACCATCTACACCCCCCTCATACCAAAAAAGCAAAGTGCTCCGCCAGAGGCAGTGAATCCATCTCATCCTGATCAGTTCCAAGTTATTGACACTATTAATTATCAAAAGAATATCCATGAAGACGTCACTATCATCGCAGGCAATATGTCAACCATTCAGTCTTCCACATAATGTTGTAGTTCCCCCGTATTTGGAACCTCCTATCGTGGGGGCGAGGGAGATTCTTCAGACCCCACATGCTCTAGAACTTATCATTGATATTACATGTGACAATACTTCTACTGCTTCACTACCGTTTCATCAAATCGAGCAAAATGTTAATGACTCGGGCTCATGGGGATCATAATGTGCAACAGTCTGCACATGTCCGACCACCTTTGGATCAATCCATTGATCAGACGAGTTAATCCTAGGCTGAGGAATAACAGGTTTATACATCCAGGAGAAAGAACAAGAATGGTTACCTACTCAAGCTCAAGAATCTGATGGATGATACTTCGGTTACTTCGGGTAATGGTACGGACCTTACCAATTTGTTAATCGGCTCCCTTCCGAGAACTAGAGATAGAGAGGACAAAAGCAGGATGTCCCTAGTGCTTTTGCGCCCGCTGGTGATTTTTAGTTTTTTATCTTTATATATCTTTGCTTTATTTAGAATTTTGTGTGTGTTGTATTGTGTGCGTTGGGCCTTCTTTTAGACCCACTCAAACAGCTTATTTGTATCTTTTCCTCTTTAATATATTAGCCCTTGAGATTTTTCTATATTTTGTTTTGAAAAACCCAATGGCTGATTTTAGTGAAATAGGATAAAACATAAAAGTTGTATGAGAGGGCCCAATGAAGGCACCCTACCCATACGATACCAAGTACAGTACTACTCAAACAAAAATATACAAATAGACTCAAAAAATTTAAAACATGCAGAAAACAAGTAGCTAGGGACGAGACAGTTTAGTCCTGCCTCTTCCTTTAGTTTTAGAAGCGGGAGCTAGATATCAAACTTTGAAGTGTCGTGTAATTGTCAGGAGTTATCAAAGTATTATCCATTAAATTTTCAAGTTAGAGTGTGCCCCCAGCCTTCTTCTTCCGCTGAGAAGTGTAAATTTGTCATTATTCATCTGAAGACTAGCTCAAGTGATCATTGGTCTGATTAGATATTAGAATCGCAGTAAAAGAAAAGACAGTCGTTTCCACAGTGATAGGTTCCAATAAATGTGAAGTGTGAATTGTCACCTAATGCTTCCTAAATAGGAGCTGCGGGGCTATCCTGATTTTCGGTCCGAACATTATCCCTTATAGTATGATCAGGAGAAAGGTTCCCAGAGGCAGACAACATTTCCTATCTTGTGGTGATTCTCTCCTCAAGTTGGTTGTCATCAGGTTTGTTGGGAGCGCGTTCAGGCATGTGAGGTGCACTAATAGCATGTTCCTGCTTTCGACTATTGGTTCTCAACTGTGGGTGCAATCTGAAACATTTCTCTTGCGGGTGTCCAAACATCTTGCAGTGCCTGTAGTATTAAGGTTTTTGTTCCATAATGAATTTTTGCCAATAACCATTGTGAGCAGAGTCAAGCCAGACTTCTTATACATCTTGTAGTGTAATAACTCTTTCAATCAAAATCTTTGCAATAGAGGACCGTGAGAAATGAATTGTAGGTGTGTCTACCTGCAAAGGTTTTCCGAGGAGTCCTAATTGTATGTAAGATAGGTAGGTCAAAGAATTGAAGCTTAAGTTTAGATAATGAGAACCAGATATGCGCAATTGGTGGTTCTTAACTAGGATCAAAATTAGGAGTCCATTTGAGCAATTTCATATGATTGTCTTCGATTGTGATGAATTTCTTTGAGAAAATCTTTGTGTAATCTTCTTCTATGCTTAATTGCATCATAACATGTCTTCCGTTGAAAAAATCCACCTGCCAAGCCCCAACTAGTTTGAAATCTTCAAAAACTATCCTGATAATCTCCATCTTAGAGCGACCTAATCGGAACTTTCCAACTAGTAAAAATTTGTATTTTCCTGCACCAGTTAAAATTTCAGCGTCAGAGAAGAATAGTGTTGGTTTGCCCATTTTTTCTATACTTTTTCTATGAGATTGCAATTTTCATGTCCTGCAACGAAATCATGGTACATCTGCGGGAACATTGGACTATCTGCAAGGTGGAAAGGGGAGCTGCGTTTGTGAACTTTGGCGGGATTATCACAGGAGCGGCGGCGTAGGAAAGCTCTGATGCCATTAGCGTGCTTCACACAAGCACAGCAGGCTGACACAGCTTGCCGACTGCCGCCAACGAACAGTCGAGCGGCTTTGAAGTACCAGACGCGACGCGAGTCCAAAAAAATCCAGATGACGCGACACAAGTCTAGAAGACGACACGAGCTCCAAATGGCAAAACGCAGCAGACGCGACAACCTCGTATCAAACGAAGCAGAAACAAGCTCGAGAGACGTGACGCGAGCTCCAGAAAGTGACGCAAGCTCCAGGTGACGACGAGGCGCGCCCTTCTTCTTCGAGCAAGACGAATCGATTGACGGAAGAGAAAATCAATAGGGACACTCGTTTTTGCCATCGGCCATCTTTTCTCGAGATTTTTCTATATATATATTTAATACTTCAATACCCATTTTCCCCTCATCCTGTAAGCTTTTTAAAGGTTGAAACCGACAGCAAAAGAAGAAAATCTTCTGAATTCTGCAAGTAGAAGAAACATAAAGAAAAAGGTAAGGAGGAGGAGGAGGAGGAGGAGGAGGAGGAGAGATGGAGAAGAAGGAAAGAAAATTACATAAAGTAAGGAAAGTTGGATTTTAATTCCAAAATTAAATTTTGGTATCCTTCTTAAGAAAATAATTTCTAATTGGAGTGGTAAGTTTATAGGCTTATATGAGAAGTAATATTAAGTTTGTTTACAAAAGGAGGAAATTTCAGGTAGCTCAATTTGAAGGGAAAAATCATCACTTGTGTGCAAATTCTAATACAGAAAGTAAGGTTTCTTTCGTCTATTGTATGTGTTATTGTAAATTAGACTAGTAGAGATAATTCAATAGAAATTTCTTGTATTATGAAATAAATACTTACAGTAAATTTTTCACGAGTAAATGGTCACATAAAAATTTAGTTGAAAAAAACTCAAAATTTAACGCATTAGTTGGCGATACTTTTAAATGAAGACATCTGATATCTGTAAACTACACATTTGTATATACTGTTCTTCAATATACTTTAAATTGATTCATAGGTTTATTTAAATGTTCAATAACAAAAATATGTTGAGGTTAAGCAATATCATGTTATTAAAAGATAAATTGGCTATGATATATTTATGATACCTACAGAGATAGAACACATAGTTCCCAATGGAGACAAAAGGGTCCCACCAGTAGAGCTCAATAGAGAAACTATTAGGTTTCACCAAGATTTCATTAAAATTGATAATGTAGCCTTTAGGCTGGGTTTATACCCTATATTATGTGGTGTAGGTTTCCAACTAACTATCGTATGATAAATAGTAAACCTAAACAACTATATATGGCACATTTCGAAACTAAATGAAATACAATGCAATAAAAACAATTAAAAAGAAACCAAAATAAAATTTTGATGCATTGAAATTAATATGCAAGTAATTGAGTCATTAATTGATTACTAAGTATTTCTTTAATTTTTAATAATATAGTAAATACTGATCATATACATAGTTTGCTTATGTTTATATGCATTCATGATTAGCACACATGTTTACTATTTTTTGATATTTGAATTCTTTATTCTTCTAGTTCATCTTAACTAAATCTCATAACTCAGTAGATTGTTATAAATATTATTTTAAAAAACATGAAAAAGTTGAAGCTCAGAAGAATTAGCCTAATTTTTTAATCATATTTTGTAATACATATATTGTAAGATTGAAAAATTGTTAAGGTAAAACATCAGACAAAGCTTATATATTTAGGATACATTATAGATATATTTAAATGATTTTTTTGCATTCTTTCCGCTTAATTTGAATAGTTTGATTTATTGGAGTAATGCATTGTGTTATTATGAATAAATTTAAGTGTTTGAATTCATCTCTTACTCTACCTTGATAAGTAGGATATCAGAATGAGCATTGTAGTTATATTCAATTAGTTGAATTATGACTGCCTTTGTTATGCCAGCGCTAAATGGTGGAGGAAGTTTGTTGTGGGGCAAGACAGAAAATGATACTAAAGCAACTGAATTTTGAGGTATAATCACAGTAGTTGTATTGGATTTAGTTTTGGTAGGAAAAAAATTGAATATGATATGATTACAATAGAACATAGATGAGGTTAGTCTAAGTGATTGAAGAGACATACTCAAAACCTTACGTTGCATGTTTTATATAGCACAAACTATATTAATATATGAAAATATATTGCATGATATGATAAATTGCAGATAATACGGCTACGAGAGTCCCTGAAAGAACTAATAGTTATTTAGCACAGCCAAACAAAGCAATTGAAAATCTTAATAATGTTGCACCTATTGAGGATAATAAACCTGAGTAGAGAATATGCAAATGACACCAAATCCTGTTGTTATAATGTACTAAAATATGATGCAATTACATATGCTTAAGAAGATATTACAAATGATAGAAAAGATGCAATCCTTTATAGCATTTATTATGACACCAACAGCAACACTAGTCACGCAAACAATTCACTTAGGCTACACAACATTAGTGCAGAAGTAGATAAACACGAAGCTATTTCGCTAAAGCAATATTTATTTTAAAAGAAGACTAAATGCTGAAGCTATTGAAGATTGGAAATCAGAAATCTGATGAAATACCTAATGATAGAAAAGTTTATCTTACAGTACTTGTACTAGAAAGTGAGGCAAAGCATTAGTGGAAAGGCAGTTGAATCTCAATTTGTCTGTGGATCAACACGCCCAAAGAAAGAGTTAGATGGCAAGGGTTATAAACAATTAATAGAGGGAAATTTCTAGAGAAGCGAGTGCTCTCTGATACATGAGCAATCCCATTTTTCAAATGACCACCTTTATTTATAAATAGGTTAGTTTATACATTACAAATAATGTCATTATTACCAAGAGATCTCAAGAGATGACCTTCTCTCTTTAATTATCTTCTTTTAGCGTGAGAATTAAAATTCATCTGATAAAAATTTGCCTTCATTATCAATTCTTCTAAGAATATTTCTCTTCAAGCAATGCTTCTGACTGATCGTCCTCAGTAAAGCATTTGCATCTCAGACGGTGATGCAGCAAATAGGCGAGTTTGTTAGATTGGGTCAAGGGAGCATGGTATTGAATTCTCCATGGTTATATTATCAAGCATTATTCTCGGATAAATCATTTGAATCTCCCACTTAATGTGTAAAATGTGTTGTTTTATTCATGTGTTTTCCCCACATTTGTTGTATCATTTTATGTTTTTTGAGGTGCATGTAGGTAATAGCAGTTAGAATTGGAAAGAATTAAAATAGGAAGGAAATAAAAAATATAGGGATCAAATAGGAAAAAATTCCGAGCTACTGTAGCTGTGCCGCCCCGCAACCCAAGCTCGCACGTCATCCCGGTGAATTTTTCCCTCGGGACTCCGGACGGTTCTCTACGTCCGCGGTCCATTTAAATTCGGCCACGTGGAAATGTGGGTCCGTAATAAAAAATATATATATAATGCTGCGCTGAAGCCCGACCCCGCCCGACGTCCCCGCGCCTTTTTGAGTATCCTGCCTTTTAGAGTATCGAGAAATACGTTTCAAAAATACATTTTAGGAATTTTTCTACCAGGATTTCACATTTCCTTCGTTTGATAGCTTCGAAGTCATAACACGATAGAGTTAGATGATCCAAAAAATACGCAGGCCGATGAGCCTACAAGAACATAATCAGAAAAGGCGGAGAGGACAGACGTTGAACAGCCGACGAAGTCAAAGAAACAGAGGAATAAGGAGGCGAAAAGAATGAAAGAGGGCATTGAAGGGGAAAACTTGTCCTGGTAAGTGTCATTTTTTTTCCTGTTATTTTTTTCGGATTATAAGTTATGTTTTATCGTTTAGTTGTCTTAGAGGGTATACAGTTTAGTGTTGAAGGTTTTGGGAGGTATTTTCAGCTTATTTCTGGGTTATTCATGGTTTATTAGGGAATTTATTTCTGGGTTATGGTTAGATTATTATTGGGTTATTCTTATGTTACTCTGATATTTTTATAAAAATCTCAATGAATTGATGGCGGCACGTGAAAATACATCAGATTTATAATTCAAAAATATAAGATTTTATGAAAAACAATGTTTAAAGCATTATTTTTAGGTTATTCGTGAGTTATTTTCAGGTCTTTCGTTGGTTTTTCGCAGTTTATTCGCCGGTTATTTTTAGGTTATTCGTGGGTTATTTTTAGGTTATTCGATGATTTTTTGCAGTTTATTCGTTGTTTATTCGAGGGTTATTTTTAGGTTATTTTTTTTGTTATTCAAGGATTAGTTAAAAGTGTATTCTCATGTTATTCTTACGTTATTAATCAGTTAATATTGAGTTATTATTGATTTAAAGAATATCCATGCAGTTATTGGTTATTGTTCTGTTATTCTTGACTGATTGATGAGTTATTGTCAGTATTAATAAAATATAACTTATTCTTGTCGGCTGATAAACAAACAGTCTATGAATTGTAGATGTCGTTCATCAACATTTACAGAAGTGTTGGATAAGGTTCGGCCAATTTTCTCTCAGGAGACATGGTCAATTCTGCGAAAATTAAAGCTGAATCAGTTTTTTGAACTCCCCTCTATCCTCAAGGTCACATCCTAACTATACACATATTGAATTATTGGGATTTGGATAGATTGACATTCAAAATAGGGGGGAAGGAGCTCAGTTTTGATGCAGACCAAGTTGCTTTGTTGATTGACATGTCAAACAGAGGACCTACAGCAACTTGGGACAAAAAACCCGTCAATGGTGTGGATGTCAGACAGGCAAAGAGTGAACTACTGCAGGGGTCACTCGGAGAGTCATCCACTTCACTTGATAAACATATTATTAAATTTTTCTTATCTAAGTTATTCTTTCCTAACAGCAATTTTAGTGTACCCACAAGGCTCTATTCATTTGCTGAGAATTTAGATATTTTTTATTCATTTAATTGGGCCGCAACGATATGTGACCACCTCATTGAGCAAGTCAATGTAAGCGTCATCAAAATAAGAATGGGTCTGTCAATGGGATACCTGAACGGATTTTTTTTCTTCTAACGGTTAGTCTATTATCTAACCCCAATCAAGAATTATTTTTTCCTTATTTAGGTAATACGAATTCCTGATTTAGTTTTGTTTCCGTAGCTATGGTTTTATGAGTGCATAGTTGTGATAGCTTCGGCTGTTCCTGACGCCAGAACTCGCATGTTGAGGTGGTCAATAAATACAGGCTGGAACCCTGCAAGGATCCATTTAGTCTTTCAGAGGCTAACTACTGTACAGGTGAATAATATTAATTTATGTTATAAGTTCAGGGTTATGTTTGGTAATTTATATCATTTAGTTATTTGTTTTACTGATATTTGTTTTACTGAATGTACTTGCACGTTCTTAATTTATTTGCAGATTTAAGAGATGACGAGCACAGTTTACTTGCTCCTCGACTTGACTGGATCTCCTCTCCTGCAAAGTCCATTCCGGAACCCGAAACTCACACTAAACCACTGACACCATATTCTGACATTGTTATCCTTTTTGTCTCGAGTCGCAGCATCCCGCAACCTACGCATTCAGAGAAATATTCAGGCACCAATATGGGTTTAGTAGAGATCTGTCAAATTCTCAGGGAGCAACAGAAGTTTTTATTTCAATTCAAAGAATTTGTAAATAACATATTAGATAAAATAGAGTATACGATGGTGGAGGCGAAAACCGAAATCAAAGAAATAAAGAAAAGATTAAATAAAGCTTACATGGAATCTCCTATTGGTTCTGAAATTGATACGAATAAAGAAAGCCAAACAATAGAAGAACGAACACCTGCTTATATGGAGGAAGCGGGGGAAGAACAGCCGATAGGGAGAATGGTTGTATTTGATGAAGATGCGGCTGATATTGAAATAGGGGAAGAAATAAATAAAGGTGACGAGGAACATGGAAAGGAAGGCATCTATGAAGACCCTCTTGGTAGTTTAGTTTGAAGGATTAAGTTTAGAGGCACCAGAAAAAAGAGGGTAGTAGTTTCCCCATTCATTGTAGTAAAGAGAAAAAAAGCGAAAGCATTACCAATAATGGCAGAAGAAGAATTGTCGATTACCCAACCATCTCTTGAGATCGATGAAGCTGGGGAACAGGAGGCGAAAATTAGTACAACAGAAGTGGCTGAAGAAAAGCAGGAGGAGGAACAGCAGGGAGCAATTGTTGTATTCAAAGGTGCCCTCCCTGGTATAATTCATGCAGCACATTCAGTTGTGGACTCTTCAGCCATAGAGTTCCCTGATAGAGAACTCATAGCCTCACACATGCAAAAGGTCATAGATATCTGCTTGAAGAAATATCAAGCTAGGTAAATAAACTCATAATCCTTTCTTTGTCTACTACCTCACTCCTGTATTAAATCTAATAAAAATTATTTTATCAAAATACAGAGATGCATAATAATTGTTATGGGTTATATTCATATAAGTCGAATATGCATTGAATCACTTTGGAATAATCAAGAAGTGGTCACAAAACATATTGATATGTTTGTCATTGGATTGGAAAATAGAAGGCGTCAGCCACCTGAATCTTTTAGACCATTTTTATACATCTCTCCAACACACTGGGTAAGCATCGACAATCTCATCAATGGTGGTGATTCATGTTCTTGTTAAACTTATAAACTCATTTAAACTTATTGGAACTATGCAGACGTACAGAATCCATTGCGAGATATTGTTGCTCACGTAATAATGGATGTTGTAGCACGAGCAGATGTCATTTTAGTTCCAATAATAAATAATGGTCATTGTCCTCTACTTGTTGGAAATCAGAAGGAACGCAAATGGAGATTGTTTGACTCATTGCCTAATAAAATACATTTAAGAGTTACCCACGACGTGGTAAGCAAACTAAGCCTTAATTCATTTATTATGTAAGCAACTTTTTCCTTTGTTTATGCTTTCAATGATTTAAACTATCATCTCTATTATCAGATTAAACATCTTTATAAGGACGTCGGGGAAGCTTTCCTCAATGACCCGACTAAATGGGATGTTACCACGAACAAAGGCCTTCCTACACAAAATAATAGTGTTGGCTGCGGTATTTTTGTTTGTAAATATATGGAAACAATTATACAAAAAGGCAGAATTAATGGGAAAGATAAACAGAACTGGCAGGTTGATATGTCTCAGTTTAGGGCAAAGCTTGCATATAAAATCTGTAGATATAAATTATTTAGATGATATTTGTATGGCAGTATTTTTCTGTAAATATGTTTGAAATGCTGATAGTAACCTGTTCATAAATATGATTGATTTGATTTTGTAAATTACACGAATTATTTGGATGATAAATATGATTGAATTCTTTGGTGGACATATGTATGATTGTTTGTTCTGTTGCACTAAACTATTGTTGCATATAACTTTGTATTTGCGGACTTATGCATAAAGCTGAAAATATACTGGCAATAATCTGGAAATACCATAGAAATAATTTGAAAATACTCTAGCAAAAATCTGAAAATATCATAGAAATAACATGAAAATAACCTAGCAATAACCTGAAAAATACTTTGTCAATAATCTGAAAATATCATAGAAATGACTTGAAAATAACCTAGCAATAACCTGAAAATACCGTAGCAATAATATGAAAAGAACATAGAAATAACCTAAAAAAACCTAGCAATAACTTGAAAAAACCCTAGAAATAACCTAAAAAGAACCTAGGCTATCGCCGTGGCATAGTTAAGTTATTTTCAGGTTATTTTCTGGTTATTCTTAGGTTATTGTTGGAGTTTCGCTAGTTTATTGACGAGATATTGGTAGATAACCTACCAAAAACCAAGCTATAACCTAAAAATAACCCAAGTGACGTTCCCCTAATTGCTAGGTTATAGATCAGTTATTGTTAGGTTATTTCTTTGCTACTTAGGGATTACTGCGGGTTATGGCCAGATTATTGTTGGATTATTATTGGGTTATTGATGGGTTATTGCTTCGTTATTGTTGGGCTATTGTTGGGTTATTATTGGGTTTTTTCCTAGGTTTTTGGCCAGGTTATTGCTAGTTTATTATTGGGATATTGTTAGGTTATTGATGAGTATTTGGCCAAATTATTGTTGAATTATTGCTGAGGTATTATTATAGAGTTACTACACGATTATTGTTAGGTTCCTTACAATAAATTCAGCACAGATTTACATAGTACAGTACGCATAACAAACTCAAAACAATCATAATGTAAGTGTTCATTGTTTCGTTAATAAAAAAGTCATGTTACATATAAATCTACTGTCTTTTTCTTGCAAATCAAGTATCGAAGGTATTTGTCTCAGTTGGCTTGGATCTCACTAATGGAATGCATCAGAATTGAGGTGTATGTTGATTCCGGTGTGACATTTTTCTGTTGTAAATAGAAATGAATGTTAATGATCATATTTTAATATAAAACCAGAATAGTAATGTGGGATTTTGGTTTCATACCTGACTCAAAGAAGGTGACACTGCAATCATATTTGCGTCGTAATGGATCTGCAGTTCTTGACTCGTGTATGTTTCTTATTCCTTTCCTGCATACAGTTGTTCAAGTTAGAGAAAATTAATGTTACATAAAATAATAAATATAAGGAACATAGAAATACATACTCTTAGCTCTCTTGTTTTTTCTCACTATCCTTTCAACCTCGCATTTGATATACCTTTAGGTCTCATTTTTGCGAGATCATTCACATTGTACTCTCTGTTATGTGATTTTTTTTTTAGTTTTTCTATTTGGTTTAGGATCATTCCCATCTAATATATCCTCAACATCTACAGATATTGTTTTTAATGATTCCAGTATATATGTCTCTGCGCATTCATTTTCTTCTGTTTTATTAATTAGTTGGTAGGCAAATTTCTGCGCATGTGACCGAAATAGGAATCCACTAGAAGTTCTGTCGGACATTTGAGAGTCTTTCATACGTTTGTATCCAAAACTATTATAGATGTTTTTTTTGTCTTAGCAGACCATCTCAATAACAAATATTTCTCGAAAATCTTTGTTAAATTTATCGCATTAAGAACGCGTAGAGAATAAGCGCAAAACAACCTCATCATTTCAAATTTCTTGCAACTGCAGGTGATCTCGCAATTAACCCTGTCAAATATAACAATACAGGCTATGCTCCTGTCCCGATTATCCAAATTCCTAACATAGAACTCAGATGGACTATCAACTGAGAAATCAACAGTTAATCCACATAGCCCATGCAGTAACTCTTCCTCAAACATGGAGTAGAGTTTCCGGATGCAATATGTAGCAGCTTGCCTCAACACTGGGCTTGTTTTAACCACTGGTGGGCTTGTTTCAACACTGGGCTTATTTTAACCAACATTCTGAGAGCTTTCGAAGTCTTCATCCTTCTCGTTCCTTCTCCAATATTTCATAATATTTTCAAGACCCAGAAAGCAATCAGTAAGAGAACTAGTGGGCTTAGATACACCATGACATACATTATTTGTGGACTCACCTTTTTGCGTAGATAATATTCTCATTCTGAATATTTCTTAATTGAATGTTGTTGACCATTTATTTCTTATATGATACAATGAATTTAGTCACACGTTGTTGTGTAGGTTTCTTCGCTCAATCATTATAGCCCAAGTATCTTTAAACTCTTCTTCGGAATTACACTTCCTCATGCATTTGTAAAATAGAATGTTAAAATATTTTTACGTCAAACCGCAATGAACTTTCGATGAAAATTTATTATAGATATGCTATTGGCATAGTCTATGTCTTGTGAGTGGAAGACAATCATCAATGGCTCTTGACATCGCTAGATCCTGATCTATAAAAATTGTAATTGGATGTTTATCATTCATTATTCGAATGAATGTTTTGAATAACCAATTGAAGAACTCTACTGTCTCGTCAGATAAAAAATCAAATCCGAAGAGAACATTTTGCTGATGGTAATTAATCCCTACAAAAGGAGCACAACATAAATTATACTTATTCAAACGGTAGCTAGTATCGAAAATGACGACATCCCTAAAACAATCATAATCAAGCCTGTAAGACCCATCACTCCAGAAAAAGCTTGTAAGTCTACATTGAAGAACTCTACTGTCTCGTCAGATAAAAAATCAAATCCGAAGAGAACATTTTGCTGATGGTAATTAATCCCTACAAAAGGAGCACAACATAAATTATACTTATTCAAACGGTAGCTAGTATCGAAAATGACGACATCCCTAAAACAATCATAATCAAGCCTGTAAGACCCATCACTCCAGAAAAAGCTTGTAAGTCTACCCTCCTCATCACTTTGAAAATCTCATGCAAACATGTTATCCTCAATTTGTCGCTCCATGAATAATTGTAAGAGAGAGTTGGCATCACCTTTATTCAATTCTACTTCTTTCCCTTTGAATAAAGTTGTAGGCATCTTGTCTCGTACATTCCAAGTTTTCAACTCCCCCAACCTCTGTAGCAAGGAATTTAAATGTGTCTGTTGCTCTAATCCCTGAACCTGTCATTGATCTCAGCAAATTTGCATTTAACTCGCTAATCTTCCGACTAGAACGTAGAAGGTGCTTGTCACCGGATTCCAACAAGGGGTGGTTATGAGTTTCGACAAATTTCTTTATTTTTCAATTGTCATCAACATCAACAGCATAGCGAACCATTGCTTGACAGCGTATCCGTTTTTTTATACTTCATCGTATTGGCAATCTGTGATTCTCTCTTATGACCTGATTTTTCACAAATATAATCATTCCACTTAATTTGCTTGGATTTAGCCCAATAACTGTTGTGGTCCTTGCGGACAGTGAAACAAATATGATGTGCATAAGCGTAATAGTGTTCGTAAGTCTCTACCTCAGTAAGGATAATAGTATTGAGAAAACTATGAACAATTGGATCATTGCAATCATTTCCCGACTCAGATAACTACAAATTTGAATTATACCGCAGAGATAGTCAGATATGCAGATAAGAAGGATTTTTTTAGGTTATTCTTGGGTTATTGTTGGGTTATTATCAGATTATTAGGTATTTCTTCAACAATAACCCACAAAAAATCCCAAAATAACATAATAAACCCTCAAATAAGTGTAAAGGAAAATAACTCTAAAATAACCTTAAAATAACCTCAATATATGCAGATAAGAATGATTTTTTTAGGTTATCATTGAGTTATTGTTGGGTTATTATCAGGTTATTAGGTATTTTTCAATAATAACCCGCAAATAATCACAAAACATTATAGTAAATGGAAATAACCCTAAAATAACCTCAAAATAACCCTAATAAATGTAGATAAGAAGGATTTTTTTAGTTTATTGTTTGGTTATTGCTGGGTTATAATCGGGTTATTAGGTATTTTTCAACAATAACCCGCAAATAATCCCAAAATAACATGATAATAACCCTCAAATAAGTGTAAAAGTAAATGAAAATAACCCTAAAATAACCTCAAAATAACCCTAATAAATGTAGATAAGAAGAATTTTTTTAGGTTATTTTTGGGTTATTGTTGGGTTATTATCGGGTTATTAGATATTTCTTCAACAATAACCCGCAAATAATCTCAAAATAACATGATAATAACCCTCAAATAAGTGTAAAAGTAAATGAAAATAACCCTAAAATAACCTCAAAATAACCCTAATAAATGTAGATAAGAAGAATTTTTTTAGGTTATTTTTGGGTTATTGTTGGGTTATTATCGGGTTATTAGATATTTCTTCAACAATAACCCGCAAATAATCTCAAAATAACATGATAATAACCCTCAAATAAGTGTAAAAGTAAATGAAAATAACCCTAAAATAACCTCAAAATAACCCTAATAAATGTAGATAAGAAGAATTTTTTTAGGTTATTTTTGGGTTATTGTTGGGTTATTATCGGGTTATTAGATATTTCTTCAACAATAACCCGCAAATAATCTCAAAATAACATGATAATAACCCTCAAATAAGTGTAAAAGTAAATGAAAATAACCCTAAAATAACCTCAAAATAACCCTAATAAATGTAGATAAGAAGAATTTTTTTAGGTTATTTTTGGGTTATTGTTGGGTTATTATCGGGTTATTAGATATTTCTTCAACAATAACCCGCAAATAATCTCAAAATAACATGATAATAACCCTCAAATAAGTGTAAAAGTAAATGAAAATAACCCTAAAATAACCTCAAAATAACCCTAATAAATGTAGATAAGAAGAATTTTTTTAGGTTATTTTTGGGTTATTGTTGGGTTATTATCGGGTTATTAGATATTTCTTCAACAATAACCCGCAAATAATCTCAAAATAACATGATAATAACCCTCAAATAAGTGTAAAAGTAAATGAAAATAACCCTAAAATAACCTCAAAATAACCCTAATAAATGTAGATAAGAAGAATTTTTTTAGGTTATTTTTGGGTTATTGTTGGGTTATTATCGGGTTATTAGATATTTCTTCAACAATAACCCGCAAATAATCTCAAAATAACATGATAATAACCCTCAAATAAGTGTAAAAGTAAATGAAAATAACCCTAAAATAACCTCAAAATAACCCTAATAAATGTAGATAAGAAGAATTTTTTTAGGTTATTTTTGGGTTATTGTTGGGTTATTATCGGGTTATTAGATATTTCTTCAACAATAACCCGCAAATAATCTCAAAATAACATGATAATAACCCTCAAATAAGTGTAAAAGTAAATGAAAATAACCCTAAAATAACCTCAAAATAACCCTAATAAATGTAGATAAGAAGAATTTTTTTAGGTTATTTTTGGGTTATTGTTGGGTTATTATCGGGTTATTAGATATTTCTTCAACAATAACCCGCAAATAATCTCAAAATAACATGATAATAACCCTCAAATAAGTGTAAAAGTAAATGAAAATAACCCTAAAATAACCTCAAAATAACCCTAATAAATGTAGATAAGAAGAATTTTTTTAGGTTATTTTTGGGTTATTGTTGGGTTATTATCGGGTTATTAGATATTTCTTCAACAATAACCCGCAAATAATCTCAAAATAACATGATAATAACCCTCAAATAAGTGTAAAAGTAAATGAAAATAACCCTAAAATAACCTCAAAATAACCCTAATAAATGTAGATAAGAAGAATTTTTTTAGGTTATTTTTGGGTTATTGTTGGGTTATTATCGGGTTATTAGATATTTCTTCAACAATAACCCGCAAATAATCTCAAAATAACATGATAATAACCCTCAAATAAGTGTAAAAGTAAATGAAAATAACCCTAAAATAACCTCAAAATAACCCTAATAAATGTAGATAAGAAGAATTTTTTTAGGTTATTTTTGGGTTATTGTTGGGTTATTATCGGGTTATTAGATATTTCTTCAACAATAACCCGCAAATAATCTCAAAATAACATGATAATAACCCTCAAATAAGTGTAAAAGTAAATGAAAATAACCCTAAAATAACCTCAAAATAACCCTAATAAATGTAGATAAGAAGAATTTTTTTAGGTTATTTTTGGGTTATTGTTGGGTTATTATCGGGTTATTAGATATTTCTTCAACAATAACCCGCAAATAATCTCAAAATAACATGATAATAACCCTCAAATAAGTGTAAAAGTAAATGAAAATAACCCTAAAATAACCTCAAAATAACCCTAATAAATGTAGATAAGAAGAATTTTTTTAGGTTATTTTTGGGTTATTGTTGGGTTATTATCGGGTTATTAGATATTTCTTCAACAATAACCCGCAAATAATCTCAAAATAACATGATAATAACCCTCAAATAAGTGTAAAAGTAAATGAAAATAACCCTAAAATAACCTCAAAATAACCCTAATAAATGTAGATAAGAAGAATTTTTTTAGGTTATTTTTGGGTTATTGTTGGGTTATTATCGGGTTATTAGATATTTCTTCAACAATAACCCGCAAATAATCTCAAAATAACATGATAATAACCCTCAAATAAGTGTAAAAGTAAATGAAAATAACCCTAAAATAACCTCAAAATAACCCTAATAAATGTAGATAAGAAGAATTTTTTTAGGTTATTTTTGGGTTATTGTTGGGTTATTATCGGGTTATTAGATATTTCTTCAACAATAACCCGCAAATAATCTCAAAATAACATGATAATAACCCTCAAATAAGTGTAAAAGTAAATGAAAATAACCCTAAAATAACCTCAAAATAACCCTAATAAATGTAGATAAGAAGAATTTTTTTAGGTTATTTTTGGGTTATTGTTGGGTTATTATCGGGTTATTAGATATTTCTTCAACAATAACCCGCAAATAATCTCAAAATAACATGATAATAACCCTCAAATAAGTGTAAAAGTAAATGAAAATAACCCTAAAATAACCTCAAAATAACCCTAATAAATGTAGATAAGAAGAATTTTTTTAGGTTATTTTTGGGTTATTGTTGGGTTATTATCGGGTTATTAGATATTTCTTCAACAATAACCCGCAAATAATCTCAAAATAACATGATAATAACCCTCAAATAAGTGTAAAAGTAAATGAAAATAACCCTAAAATAACCTCAAAATAACCCTAATAAATGTAGATAAGAAGAATTTTTTTAGGTTATTTTTGGGTTATTGTTGGGTTATTATCGGGTTATTAGATATTTCTTCAACAATAACCCGCAAATAATCTCAAAATAACATGATAATAACCCTCAAATAAGTGTAAAAGTAAATGAAAATAACCCTAAAATAACCTCAAAATAACCCTAATAAATGTAGATAAGAAGAATTTTTTTAGGTTATTTTTGGGTTATTGTTGGGTTATTATCGGGTTATTAGATATTTCTTCAACAATAACCCGCAAATAATCTCAAAATAACATGATAATAACCCTCAAATAAGTGTAAAAGTAAATGAAAATAACCCTAAAATAACCTCAAAATAACCCTAATAAATGTAGATAAGAAGAATTTTTTTAGGTTATTTTTGGGTTATTGTTGGGTTATTATCGGGTTATTAGATATTTCTTCAACAATAACCCGCAAATAATCTCAAAATAACATGATAATAACCCTCAAATAAGTGTAAAAGTAAATGAAAATAACCCTAAAATAACCTCAAAATAACCCTAATAAATGTAGATAAGAAGAATTTTTTTAGGTTATTTTTGGGTTATTGTTGGGTTATTATCGGGTTATTAGATATTTCTTCAACAATAACCCGCAAATAATCTCAAAATAACATGATAATAACCCTCAAATAAGTGTAAAAGTAAATGAAAATAACCCTAAAATAACCTCAAAATAACCCTAATAAATGTAGATAAGAAGAATTTTTTTAGGTTATTTTTGGGTTATTGTTGGGTTATTATCGGGTTATTAGATATTTCTTCAACAATAACCCGCAAATAATCTCAAAATAACATGATAATAACCCTCAAATAAGTGTAAAAGTAAATGAAAATAACCCTAAAATAACCTCAAAATAACCCTAATAAATGTAGATAAGAAGAATTTTTTTAGGTTATTTTTGGGTTATTGTTGGGTTATTATCGGGTTATTAGATATTTCTTCAACAATAACCCGCAAATAATCTCAAAATAACATGATAATAACCCTCAAATAAGTGTAAAAGTAAATGAAAATAACCCTAAAATAACCTCAAAATAACCCTAATAAATGTAGATAAGAAGAATTTTTTTAGGTTATTTTTGGGTTATTGTTGGGTTATTATCGGGTTATTAGATATTTCTTCAACAATAACCCGCAAATAATCTCAAAATAACATGATAATAACAGCGTATCCGTTTTTTTATACTTCATCGTATTGGCAATCTGTGATTCTCTCTTATGACCTGATTTTTCACAAATATAATCATTCCACTTAATTTGCTTGGATTTAGCCCAATAACTGTTGTGGTCCTTGCGGACAGTGAAACAAATATGATGTGCATAAGCGTAATAGTGTTCGTAAGTCTCTACCTCAGTAAGGATAATAGTATTGAGAAAACTATGAACAATTGGATCATTGCAATCATTTCCCGACTCAGATAACTACAAATTTGAATTATACCGCAGAGATAGTCAGATATGCAGATAAGAAGGATTTTTTTAGGTTATTCTTGGGTTATTGTTGGGTTATTATCAGATTATTAGGTATTTCTTCAACAATAACCCACAAAAAATCCCAAAATAACATAATAAACCCTCAAATAAGTGTAAAGGAAAATAACTCTAAAATAACCTTAAAATAACCTCAATATATGCAGATAAGAATGATTTTTTTAGGTTATCATTGAGTTATTGTTGGGTTATTATCAGGTTATTAGGTATTTTTCAATAATAACCCGCAAATAATCACAAAACATTATAGTAAATGGAAATAACCCTAAAATAACCTCAAAATAACCCTAATAAATGTAGATAAGAAGGATTTTTTTAGTTTATTGTTTGGTTATTGCTGGGTTATAATCGGGTTATTAGATATTTCTTCAACAATAACCCGCAAATAATCTCAAAATAACATGATAATAACCCTCAAATAAGTGTATATAGAAATGGAAATAACCCTAAAATAATCTCAAAATAACCCCAATATATGCAGATAAGAAGGATTTTTTTATGTTATTCTTGGGTTATTTTTGGGTTATTATTGGGTTATTAGGTAATTCTTCAACAATAACCCGTAAATAAGTGTAAAAGTAAATGGAAATAACTCTAAAAGTTATTGTTAGGTTATTATTGGTTATTGTTGAGTTATTCTCGGGTTATTCAGCATTTCAACAAAATAACCCGCAGATAACCAAGCCCTAACCACAAAATAATCCAAAATTAACTCGCGACAATCCAAGAAAAAACTGAAAAATAAATTCAATTAAGCAAGAAATGTCACATCCGCTCCAAACGCGTTGACATTGTTTTCGTAATCCATGCTCTACATTTCTTTATTAAGAGAGAAATCTATATTCATCAAAGCAGCAAAGTGACCGTAGGACTGCAATAACTAAATCCTAACAGAGCCAAAAAAATGCTTTTTGAAACACTATTTTTCTACTGTAAATGGCATAATAGAAGTTTCTGAGTGGCCGAGGCGTACAAATCCAAAAAGGAGGGAAGACGCTGAAAATGTGGGATAATACAAAAAAGACGGATACTCGAAAGGCGCGAGGACATCGGGTCGGGTCGGGCTTCATCGTGGCGTTATTTTTTTTATTACGTGGAAATGCAGGACCCACATTTCCACGTGATCGAATTTAAATGGACAGCGGACGTAGACAACCGTCCGGTGTCTTAAGGGAAAAATTTGCCCAAAAAAAGGGAAAAGATGTTTTAAATTTAACCACAAAGAGCCATAGAAATTGTGAGAACATTCAACAAGATAGAAGTTAGTATTAGTCTCTACAAAGTGTTATAAGCAGCATATAGGGGGAATTCAGGATTTGGAGCATTTTGAGCATAAAATGAGCTAAATCAATAGGCAAACACCTCGACGCAAATGGATAGGAAACATATTTTTTATGTGTCAAATCTGGAGAAGATAACATTCTAGTGTCAAGGCCCAAATGCTAGTACCGGTGTCGCTGCGCTGCAATTGTCATCGATGCCTTGTCCAAAGCCCAAATTTGATGATTAGGATCCACAAAACCCAGCTCCCAGGCCAGCAACACCACGCCTACAGCTAGTGCCTCAGTGTTACCTGGCTAGTATTGCTGCATCGCCGATTTAGGGTGGTAGCTTTGGTGATTTTTTTACGGTTCAGCCGAAGGAGAAGAAAAAGGAGTGAATTTTCTTCACAAAAAC
Organism: Phalaenopsis equestris; assembly: GCF_001263595.1. Lineage (NCBI taxonomy): Eukaryota > Viridiplantae > Streptophyta > Magnoliopsida > Asparagales > Orchidaceae > Phalaenopsis > Phalaenopsis equestris. The sequence continues at coordinate 182,236 of NW_018164909.1, forward strand.
AAGGGAGAGAAGAGACTTATTTCAACTTCTACACACGACCAAGGAGGCAGAACAAAAGGAGCAAGCATACCTTGGAGTGAGAATCAATCAGTTGAAGAGAAAAGCTTCTTCTTCCTATTGTGAGTAGAAAAAGTCCACTTTTATGTTTGTGAGTGTTTGTACTTCGTGTGTGGAGTGAATTGAGAAAAATCAAAATAAGCCAAGAGAGGAGACATGGAGCAAGAGGAGTTCAATTTGGGTTATACTCTTCCTTGTACACTTTGCAAATCTTGTTTGTTCTCTTTAAGCATGTTTATGAATGAAGTCTTTTATGTTTCTTTGATGTGGTAATGTGAAAATTCTTGTTCATTCCATGAAAAATTATGTAAGACTAATTGAATGCATGTTGGTGTGTTAAACCTAATTGATTTTTTTGTTGTCAACTAAAAATCACTTGTGGTCTAGGACTACAAACAGTAGGCCAGAAGAGCATGTAGGTTACTATTCAATTATATGGTGGAATAGAGATATTGTCATTAGGAGATTGCAATCACATAGTAAATATGGATTCCTGAGAGACATTATCAGGTTAAGGGAACTTAACCATTATATGAGACTCCAACTTTCATATATCTAGGAATATGGTATGAAGTATTGGTCATAGCTTGTTAAGGGGAAATCTTTAGGAGGAACATTGAAGATTCACATGATCAATTTCAAAGAAATATTTTTTTTCTCAATTTTAGCAAAACCTAGAAGACTTTATTGTCACTTTTAAATTCTAGAATCTTTAGAAAAACCCTTTAGGTTTAGCAAAACCCGGAAAACTTGCAAAACTTAAAAAGATTGTAGGAGTAACTACAAACCATTAAAAAGAAAATGACCAATTTATATCACTTAAGAACTTTATCAACACTACAGTAAAAGAAAATCATTAGAGTATTCATAACTCTACCATAGAAGTGAACGTTTTTGAACTCAAACTTGCAATTATCTTATTGGTCCAAAACAATCAATTCGAAGGTTCACCTACAGAAAACCCAAACTTACACTTAACCATTTCTTAGAGTTATATGTTAGTTTGGGTATAACAGTATCTCAAACAAAATTGTTAAACTTAGGTTATTTTCGTTTTCCTTTGGAGATAAGGTTAAGATGTGGCTTAATTCTTTAATCAGAGTCTATCACCACGTAGAATAACTTACACAAAAAATTCTAGCTAAATATTTCTCACCATCCAAAACTACAAGCTTAAGAATGAAATGATCTATTTTACTCATATAGATAGCGAGTCTATTTATAAAGCCTGAGAGAAATTTAAGGAACTTAGGAAATATCCACAACATGTCCTACCTGATTGGTTGATCATACAAACATTTTATAATGAGCCGGTGCGATCATTGAGGTCTACAATAGATGAAGTAGCAGGGCGTCGTTAATGTCTAGATTATTTGAGGAGGTATATACACTTACAGAGAAAATGACTAAAAATTTTCAATAGCCTTAAAAGAATGAACCATAAAAAAGTATCTAACATTCATGAACAGGATGTTCTATCAATTTTTACTGCAGAAGTATCAGCAATATCCAAAAAATTAGAAAATTTAGAATTAAATTTTGCACCATGATTACTAATCAAGGAGAATTCTTATGGAAAGTTATTGAATCCTAGTGATGTAACCATGGAATCATTGAATCTTTTAAATAATATGCATAATAACCCCTATTAAAATACTTACACTCTTGGTTGGAGGAATAACCCAAAGTTTAATTGAAATAGTAATCAAAATGTGGGAAACTAGTAATGAGATAGTAACCAACAGAACTCCTTAAGAAATTGGAATAACCAAGAAAATAATCTTAACCTGAAATCGACTTACCTAGTTGGATTCACTTCTAATAGTCAATTGAAGAAAAAAAATTATCTTTTGAGGAATTGGAGATATAAATGGAAAATCAGATGTAAAATAAAGTTGCAGCTATCAGGAACATTGAAAATCAATTAAAGCGGTTAAAAAACTTATTAAATAATAGAAAGCAATGAATTTTACCAAGTAACATTGATGTAAATCCTAAAAAAGAATAAAAGAGTAGTGCAAAGTCATTAGATTGAGAAGAAAAGAGCTTGACATAGAAGACGAGTTTGAGCATGAGTGACCTAGTGAAAAATCTTCACCAGAGTTAGGAAAAACACCCTCTCTCTCTCTCTAAGAAAAAACCAAAAAGAGCACCATTTTCCCAAAAACTACATAAGCATAAGTTAGACCAATAGTTTTCCAAATTCTTAGAGGTGTTCAAAAGGTTAATTATTAACATAACATTCAATTTATAGAAGCTTCAGAGAAAATGCCTACTTATGTTAAATTCATGAAAGACGTCCTTAATAAAAAATGAAAACTAGGTGATTATTAGATTGTGGCCCTAACTGAGAAATGTAGTGTTATCCTAAAAAAGAAATTTTCACAAAAAATTAAGGTTTCGGGTAGTCTTACTATTCCCTATACCATATGAGATATTATTTTGGGAAACTTTTATGTGACCTAAGAGCTAGCATCAATCACATGTTTTATCCATTTTTAGATAATTAAGGCTAGGAGAAGTTCAACCTACCACCAAAACCCTTCAATTAACTGACAAATCTTTAACTTATACTAGGTGGATTATAGAAGATGGATTTGTTTAGGTGGATAAATTCATTCTCTCTTGATTTTATAATTCCAGAAATGTAGAAAGATAAAGAAATCACAATTATAATAAGTAGACATTTTTTAGTCACTAGAAGGGTAATAATTGATGTTCAGAAAAGGAATCATACTATGAGAGTGAAAAAATAAGGAATTTACATTTAATATTTTAAAATCAAGAAAGTTTCTCAAAGATCCTAGGGATGATACCTGCTATAGCGTAGATGTGATGGAAGGGTATATGAAAAATCAATTTATAGAGATTTTAGAAAAGAAACCAATAGAGCAAGATTTGATTTAGAAAATTTGTGAAATCTTTAAACAAGAATCAACCCTATTATTAGATGCACTCCCTAGAGTTATTTAAGATATGTTTGAGCCATTAGATGCCTAGGCAAATTTTAAAAATTTAGTGCATTATATAACTGAGGCACCCAAGCTAGAACTTAAGGTTCTCCGAAAACATTTGAAGTAGATTTTTTAAGAGATCTTTAATTTTGTCCATCATCATTTCTTTTGATTTAAGTGAATTACAATAGGCAAAGTTAATGACAGTTTTGAGAAAATTAGCAGATATCAAAAGAATAAGCTCTTATGCATCCATAAGATATTGATGGAAGATAACCATGTACCAAAGGCTCATCCCCAAAGGAGGCTTAACCCAATTATGAAGGATATAGTGAAAAAAGAGGTTGTTAAATGACTGGATGTGGGTATTATAATCATATATATGATAAAGCATGGATAAGCTCAATTCATTGTGTTCATAACAAAGAAGGAATGATTATAATAGAGAATGATTGCCATGAACTTATACCCACTAGGAGTGTTACCAACTGGAGGATCTGTAACAAAGCTACTATAAATGTCAACTTTTTCTTGCCTTTCTTAGATCAAATATTAGATAAACTTGTTCAACACCCTTAAATTTGTTCCCTATATGAGTATTCAAGATATCACCAAATTCTTATAGCAATAAAAGACAAGGATAAGACTACTTTCAATAGTCTTTATGGAATTATTATGTTTATGAGATCCTTTTGGACTAAGAAACACCCTGCCACATTTTAAAGATGTCTAATATTCATATTTTTAATCTTATTGAAAAGAAGAGTGGCATTCTTTGCTAGATGAACAACACTCATACTGTCACTATGAAGCTTTTCATTCTCTTGCTCCATATCCAATTCCACATAAAGCTCTACAGCCAAATCATCTATTTCCTAGCCTCAGTGATAGCAATATATTCGACTTCTGTAGTTGAAAGTGCAATAATCTTCTACAACTAGAAACCCAAAAACTAACGTGTTCTCTAAAGTGAAGATATGCCCTGTTGTAATTCTTCTATCATCGATATCCACTACCAGAGCTAAATTTACATATCCCTGTAGACCAATCGCTGCACTTCCAAAATAATATACCTTGTTAATGGTTCTCTCAAGTATCTGAAATCCACTTCACCGCATCCCAATGATACTTGTATGGATTACAACATGAACTTGTTGATCACTCTCACTACATATACAATATTTAATTTTATGTGGGTCATTGCATACATCAAACATCCAGCAGCTGAAGCACAAGGAGTTCTTCCCATCTTTGTTTGCTTTGCTTCAAACTTAGGGGAAATTTCCTAAGATAGCTTGAAGTGACTACTTGCAAATTAATATTGTCTCTCAAGTTGAACCTTTATAGGACTTTCTCAACATACTATGTTCGTACCTGCACTCATGTCTCTACTAATTCATACCGAAGATCTTTTAATTGAACATAAATCTTGTATCTCAAACTTTCTTGATAATTGTCCATTCAAGCCCCTGATTTTCTCGATATACATTTTTTGCAATCAACATATCATCCACGTACAAAATAGGTAAGATATAAAAATTACCAAAAAAAATTTTATGAAGCAACGATGGTTTGTCTGGTACTTCCTGTACCCACTGTATGACATGAACTTATCAGTTCTCCTATACCACTGTCTTGGGGCCAGTTTTAAACCATAAAGGTTCTTCAACCTGAGCCAATGTCTTCTTTCCTTGGAACCTCAGAGTCTTGCAGTTGCACTATATATAGTTCCTCCTCCAAATCACCATATAAAAAGGTTGTATTTACATCTATCTGCTCCAAATGTTGAATTTTCTCTGCTATCAAGATCAACACAACTCTAACAATTATCATCTTCACTCTAAAAAAAAATATCTCATTATAGCTCACTGCTTTCTGTTGAAACCCCTTCACAATAAGTCTTGCTTTGTAGCACCGTTACCACCCAACTCTTCCTTTAACCAATAGACTCACTTATTGTGCAATGCCCTTTTTTCATCTGTTAATTTTGTCAAATTACAAGTCTAATTTGACCTTAATAATTATCTTGTCATTCATGACAAACTCTACCTCCTTTAAATCTTCAACTTGAATGGTTTATTCATAGCACATTAGTTCCCGATATTAGTTAACTAAAGATAGTATAATGAAGGAGAGTACCTCTGTATTGATTGTGTCACTCTGCTGAACCTCCTAACTTTGGTAGAAAGTGTTTGAGAAACTTCTTGTGTTTCATCAGATTGAGCATATATCATTTCTCATTTTCTTGATTATTATTATCTTTTACCTCAACAAAATACAACCTTGGCTGAAATTGTCTCGTTGGCTCTCGTCGGCACACCGGTTAATAATATACACATCGCAATTATCTAGAGTAGAAAGACCCTTACCTGCCCCTGGTCAAAATTATACCTTCAACAAAGCGGTTAGTAATGTAAACATTACAACTATCTGGGGAAGTAAGCCCTGTTCTACCAGCCTCTGGCCAATATTATCTTGTCGGCATAACGGTTAGTAAACTAGCCATCACAATTGTCTGAGATTGTAAAAAAATCTACACATGTGGGTACATTGGCGTGCCCTGCCTATACCATTAGGAGGTGAAATCCTCCGTTGAACAAACACATGCAAGCATGCACATATAAGTTATTTCATTCTTAATACATACATTATTCTGAGACATCTTTATGCATCTACTAACATCTAACATGTATATTTATTTTTTATTTTATTGTATAACTATTCATCAGGCATAACTTTCACATCATTCATATATCTAGCTCATGCATATCTCTTACTTACATATGTCTCATTCATATCTTTTACTTATATATGCATATCTTTCCTATATATTTATCTTATATAAAATGTTTATTTAAACATCCATCATCTCATCATATCTTTCATGCATACACATCTTTTCCTATTATGCTTATCATACATTACTGTTATATCAATATGAATGATCTGATTAAATTATGACAAACATGAAGTCAAACATACAATCTGAAATTAAAAAAAAATTACAAAAATTTAAAAATATAATTACTCACATCAGTTGTCATGCTAAACTCTTCATCTTCGACGGTTAGCTGGATGTTGCGGTGACTTTTACATTGAGATTAGTAACCTATACAACATAATACTAAAATTTAAAACACAAGTAATTGTAGTTAATCAAATTAATCTTCTTAACTTATGATTAATTTACCTAAAATTTATAGGGTCGCTTTACAGTGAAAGTCCATGCTCTCACCTCGAGTCTATCGCCCCAGTAAACAGCCTAGAATTTGCAATTAATTTCAGATTTAAAAATATCTTGGTTCATAAAGTAATTTAACCAAAAACATAAATAATTTACTTAAACATACCTTAAACGTCTTTCTTGACGACCAATCCTTCTCCAAAGCTATCAAATTTACTTTCTATCACCTCCAACCACACTACCCTATGCTAATATCATACTAGAACTATTATGGAAGCTCGCAAAAGACTTTTGACACTTCCGCCACACAATCGACCCCTCTGACGGCTGCCTAAAAAGAAAAGACATTGAAAACGAGACAAAACTCAAAATGAAAGTGTAAGGAAGAAAAGGGTTGCCTCAAATGTGGTGAAAAAAAGATTTGCACTTACAAAAATTACCCCTGAGCCCTAAACCGCCTCCTGCGGCTTCCTCTGTGCATGCGACCAGTCTTCTACCTGCGCCTACACGGGCCCTTGCATTGTAGCAAGGGTCACAGCCCCTTCTGCTACTGCAATGCACGAACCAAATAGGGAGGGGAGTTTGGGAGAGCAAAATAGGGAGAGGGAAGAATTTTTTAAGCTCCCGTCTGCCTTATTCGACGAGCAAAGGAATAAAAGACAAAGGAATGTCGATTAGCTACAGTGAAGCCGTGGGATTAACGTAGGATTAGGAATATATTAACTTTAATTAATTTAATAAGACTTATAACGTTTAAATTTTATATCTCTCAATCTATTCATAATTAATATATAATGTTTTATATCAAATTTCTCGATTTAACATGTAGAATTTTATAAAATTTACTCGACTGAAATCTGAGAGGTGCAAAAATTGAGATACATTTTAAGTTGAAATTTATCAAATTTCACAAAAATTGGTTATTACACAGCATCATCTCCTCGTTGGGAACCAACACTCTTGGCTCTCCACTCTCTCGTTTGACTCTACCCCAACTGACATGTGCCTTGCTTTGTAGGTGTGCAATGCTTTGTATGTATACATACTATCAAGTCCTTTGCCATCATCAACACAAGGCCAGCTACTCTATCTCACAAAGCTACTCTCTATTTTTTTATGTTAACAATCACAACAGTATCCATTTCTAGGTAAGACCTCCACTGGCATAAGTGAAGCCCCTTCCAATCTCCCGGCATGAAGCAGTCTTTGGAGTAATTGTGAACATCTTTTTGATGGTTTCTTCATTTCTCTCTTTCTCATATTTCCTTCTCGCCCTGCCTTTCCTATCTGTTTCTCGTTGTGCCAACCATCACCGTTTCTTGTCGTTCCACTTCTTACCATCTTCAGAATACATTTAACCAAATAAAATAAAGCACTAGTTTAATTTATATTGCAACCAGCCAAACAACTTGAATTAAGCATAATCTAATGTTTCTACATGCTGTATTATAAAAATACAGAGTTTAAAATACATGCAATAAAACATCCCCTAAAGAAAATAGACATCACTGACCTCAAATGAACTGCAATGAAACGTGAGCTCATCTTTCGCATTTTCTTCACCAGTTTTTGACCAAGCACCCGTATAGGTTTTGTAAACCTTAGAGCATGAAAGTTGACAAAGCAACGTAACTTTTGAAGGTTATCATCAAGCTCATTGGTCAACCGATAATCAAACTTTGTTAATTGCACAACCTACAAGATATGATCATGCAAAACATGTCAAACTTCGTTTAAAGCAAAATAGATTTAAGAAAAAATTATACAAGGTATCCAAAGAGAAGCAAGGTACTAAAAAAAAAAGTCACATGGTGTGATACCAAATTTTTTTAAGAAAATATATAACTACCAAAATTAATTATATCAAAAATTTCAATTTTTTTGAATTTCATTAAAAATCAATTCATTCTGTTGTACTCTTCAAATCGACCATTTTGGTATATAAAATTATAAGCTTAAATGCAATGATGAAAAATTCTTAAATTAGTTCTCATTTTTATTAAATTTTCTAAATTTTGAATCAAATTTACTGTTCTCGTACAGCTAAGACTGGAATTCCGATTTTTCCACTTATCCTAACATGCAATGGCTGATTTAAAAATAAATTGTGGAGATTTGCGTTAGGTATAAACTATATACATATAGATGAATTAAAACATTACTTACACCTAATAGCCATCCCGCTACCGTCCATTTCAAGAAATCAAGAGGCAAAACCGAGAGCAGCTTAAAGAAATAAGAGGAGAAATAGAAGAAGAAGAAGAAGAAGAAGAAGAAAGAAGGGAAGGGAAAGGAAGAAAGAAGAGAGAAAAGAAGTGGAGGAAAGGAAGAGAACAAGGAAAGAAAGAAAGAGAAGTGGGGAATGTAGGAAATTAGGCTTCCTTTTCAAGTACGATTTGTTTTTTTTAGTATTTTCTTTAGAAATCGATTTCTGATTAGAGTTGTAGGCTCTAAGCCTGTATGAGGAGTCCTTGTGAAATTGTTTATATAAGAAATATTTCGGGGAGATCTTTCCGTTGGGTTAAATCATTAAGGGTTGTAAGATTCACAAATTCTAATAAAATAAATAATTCATTTCAAATCATTTGCAAATTTTATTATCTGTATAATAGATTAATGTTTGAACTGCACAGTAAAGAGTTCATGAGTAAAGAACCAAAACAACAATTTAGTTGAAGCAAGCTTGAAAGTAAAATTTGATTTTATAAATATATTTTTAGTTGATGATAATGTCCAAAAAACTAGTACATGTAAGTTACCTATTCACATATACAGTTATTTAATATATTATGACATGAATCACATATTTTTTTAAATAATTAATTATGAATATGGTGAAGCATAAAAGATGTCATGTTATAAGAAATAGGTTGACAGTTATATGTTTATATACCTACGCAATTAGGGGCAACAGGTTCTCCTATAGAGGTAAAAGGTTCTCCTATAGAGGCAAAAGGGTCCTCAAAGAAGTTCAACAGTGATAATGTTGAGTTTCACCCAAGCTCTATGAACTTTATGATGCAGCCTTTAGGTCGTGTTACGATAGCCAACAACATAGAATATTATACATAACACATTTTAAAGATAAAATGAAATACAAGATAACATAAAATGATCAAGTAAATAATAATTTGATGCATTTAAATTACTTATACTTTTTTAGTCACGTTTGTTAATGATTAGCATGTATGTAATTTAGTATTTTTAAATATTCGAGATTTATAATAAATTTGCTTATTTTGCAAAGCCTCTTAGCTTATTAGATTATTATAATTGTTTGTACAGAAAAAGGAAATAAAAAAAGACGAGACTGATAAGAATCATAGTCATTCTGTGATCATATTTTGATGGACAGTTATTATAAGATAAAGAACTTATGAAGTAATTTCACAGATAAATTTTATGTTTCATATTAAAGAATTTTGATGAGTTTTAAATGTTCTGTAGATTTATTTTTTAATGATATATTTTGGTCTGCTTTCATTTAAATTGAAATATTTGAGTATACCGAAATTAAGTTATGTTTGATAAATGTGTAATGTATTATTTCGAGTGAATTATGTGATTGAGTGTATCTCGTACCTATCCTAGTGAATCCCTATGAGAATGGTTGTTGAAGGTGTATTTAGTCGACTGACCACAGCAAATTAAGGACTGTTAAGAAGATGCCATATGCAGCATTCAAAATCTAATAGCCCCATGGGTGCCCAATGCCAACATCAGTAACAACGCACTAAATTCTAATTTGGATTAAAACTAAAGACACCTTTTGGCAGAAGGTATTGATAATACTGTGACACAAAAAGCTTATAAATAGATGCTGCATGGCTCAACAAGAGATCTGACAGAAAAACAGACAAATCAAATCCTCAATTATGGCCTACAATGATCAACCTTACAAAAATTTAGAAAAAATTGTTCTGAAGACCAAGAAAACTAACAAAGTGGGGCTAGAAGTAGCAAAAGACAGGCATTGATTTTACAAGTTGAAAATGATGCAGCCCGACCTAAGAAGCATATATCTTATGGCTGCTAGTTGCCAACTTTCATACTCGGAAAGCTGGATCTTAGCACAAGTAGCAGAACAATACAGAACCAGCTAAGCAACTCATTCCACTTTAAGAATCAGATTATCAGAAAATTAAAAAATAAGTTCAAACTGAAATATTTTTCAAATAAATTGTACAAGCTCAATTGCCCACTTACATTCCTGCGCAACAGAATTGGCAAGACTTGGTCAAGATAATATTCTGGGGTTGATCTCCTCGGAACCCGCATACTGTAGGGAGGTTTCTCCATTGATCTCATTACTTTATCTGGAACCCTTCTAACAACAATGACATCTTTTGCAAGAGACGAAATGAACCAATTGACATCAAAAATGTTGGCAAAGTCACTGTAAGTAATATTTTCATTTTAAAAAATGTATTTGATGCTACATATAAAATGGTTAGAATATTCTTATTAAAAATCCCATGCAGAATTAAAACCAGTTGTCTCAAGAACTCACTTCAAAATGCTTACCTCTCATCTTTCCAGAATGAATTATGATCTAATTCTGGTATAACAAGTGTTGCATTTAGAATACGAGCAACAACAACAGCATCTGTAATCTGAATGTACAGGAAGGTTGGTACAATGAGATAATTTCATATGCTGCTTGCGGACTGTAATTGATGAACATCAAGGAAGAATTCAAAGAACTATACTTAAAAGTGCATGATGTTAGTCGACAGAACGTTAAAGCAAGAATCATTTAAGAATCACAACTTTCAAAATTTCTGGTAAATCAACATCATTTTATAATAAAAGGGGGAGGCGGTTACATTTACCACCAGTGCACCTTGAAAATAAGTTTGACCTCATCTATTTTAGATAAAATTATAACCATTAACTTATTCTTGCAAAGTTAGATGTAAATGTTTAAATATGTTTAAACTATTATAAATATAAGTTTTATGAAATAGAATGACTCTTTAGTGTTTTGAATTTTATTTTATATATGAAATGAAACTGTTAAGTTTTGAGAATAATATTCAGCTCTAGGGGTGTACGGCAAGTAGAAATAGTTTCGGAATGATTGGAAAATGTTGATGTGGAAGAATTTTTTGGAAGTCCCGCCGTCATCGCTGATTCGTAAGACATCCTTAGAATCGAAAAAACACTACAATCAGAATCGCACAAGTTGTGGAGAATTCCTTTACGTTGAGATCTCGATCTTTATTTTCGATCAAGAACTGTGTAAAACTCCTGTAGGTCGCAATCCATTCACTTTCCTAAGTAAGAAGCACGAAACTCCTTTACGATACTATCTCAATCGTTGCTTTCGATCAAGAATGGCACGAAACTCCTTTACTTTCGTGCACAAGTTTGACACTAATGTCGACTACAAAATAGGAACAACAACTTTCAAGGACAAAAAAACAACAGAGTGCTATCGAGACCCTTCTTCGAACATGCTGTCGAAATGGAAAAACACATGCGAAGGTAGTGTCTTCGAAGGAGATGCAAGAAGATAGAAGTAGTGGTGCATGGCTAGGGCAGCCGAAGAACTTCACGCAAGCGAATTGTCGCACTCACTGGTATCAGGTAGAATCGAAGCAAGGAAAAATCACTCGCAACAGCGAAAAACCCAGACGACCTAGCAGATGAAGCAGGAAAGGCTGACTTTGATCGAGACCACTCAAATTAAAAGGAGGACGCAAGTACTAGGGCATTACCATGCTAATATGCTCGAAGACGAAGCATAAATGCACAATCGGCTTCGACACAAACGTTGGTTAGGGCACTTTGGCGTCTGTGATATCATATGAATTTTGGATAATTTAAAAATATTAGTCCTTTTCAATTTTTTAAGAAACAATTACAAGATAAATAGAGAGGGATGGCTCCCACATTAAGAAAGACATAAAATCAACCATAACTCCATCGATAAAAGAAGGAAAGAAGAATTATAACATACAAATAATTATATATTCAAAATATAGAAATTACTAAACTAGAAGATACGAAAAAATATTCTTAAAATTTCAACAATAGGTAATGTCTAATAAAGAAAAAACAAAATACAATAATATATTGTAGAGAAAAAAAAATCAATTCCTTCCTAATAAAGCATACAGGTCAACTACTTCCAACAAAATTTATAGTGTATCAATCCAATTAAAGTATATAAGATTTTTTTTTTTTGAAAAACGTCAAAGTGCTAATATATTAAAAATATGTTGTATGAGTGGGCCCAAACAAATTGGTGAGTTGCGTGTCACTACCCGAAGTAACCAATGTATCATTTATTAGACTCCTGAGCTCAAGTAGGTCACCATTTTTCTTCTTCTTCCTGGATGTGTAAACTTGTCATTCTTCGTCCGAAAACTGAATCATCTCATCAGTGTGTTGGTCAACAGATTGTCAGGCATGTATAAGCCGATGAATCCCTTGCGCCTGACTAACAGTAACGATTTGCTCATTCATATGAGATGGTAGATCCGCGTACATACATGCATACATACATATGTATATATGTATGTGTATATATATATATATGTATATATATGTGTCTATATATATATGTCTATATATATATATATATCTATATATATATATGTGTGTGTGTGTGTAAGACGTCCTCTTGTAGACGTCGCTCACTCGCGTCGTATCTCCTCACTCGCAATTGACGACGCTCGCTCGCAGCTCCTCGTTAGCTATCGCGACTTGCGTCGTCTCTCTCGTACTCGACGACGCCTCTGTCGCCCTGCTCGACAGACAATTTCCCTGAAGTTTGCTCGCCTTTTTCTAGTGACTCGCCTAGTCGCTCTGGAGATGGTCTCGACGATTCGTTCTTATGTCACTGCACTTGCCGGCGACTTTACTATTCTTACTCGTGCTCATCTTTCAGAATCAGAGTCTGGTTTTCGTATTGGCAAATTCTACAATGTTCCACAATCTTTCCACGAGGCACTTAAAGATGGTGGTGATCACGCTTTCATTAAAAACTTTGGTAAAAAAATGGGAAGTCTGCTTTATTCTCTCTGAGGTTGAAACAAGTACTCTCGCGCCTTATTAGCGTTTTGCTCTAGTGGGCAAATTTCTTTGTGGTCACCCAAAACTTGAGATCATTCTGAAAGATTTTGATACTATGAAGTTACTGGGCAGTTGGAATATTGGCTTACTAGACGGTCGACATATACTTATTCAGCTATTTCACGATGTCGATTACACTCATATTTTTTCTCGAAAAGTTATCAAGATCGACAACCGCTTTATGAAAATTCTGAAGTGGACTGTCGATTTTGATCTAAAAGCGGAGTTCCCTATCATTCCTGTATGGATAAAATTTCTGAGGTTAAAATTATATTTGTTCAACTTGGAAATTCTCTAATCCTTAGCAACTGCTTATAGTAAGTCTCTCAAGGTTGATAGTCTTACACTCGTTGTCACCAGACTCTCTGTGGTTTGTGTGTTAGTTGAGAGAGATATCACTCAACCCGCTCCAGATGAGGTATGAATTGGAAGAATTGGAACCACTCACAATCACAACGGCTATCGGCAAAAATTTGAAATAGAACCACACCCTCCTTATTTCTCTCATTATAGTATGTTTGGTCACAATTCTAATATTTTTTATCGCATGCATCCTCATCTAAGGTTGGATATCGCTAAAGATCAGCCACCTATCATCCCTGCTGAGAAGGTGTAACCCATCCAACACAGTAGTTCCTAATGAAGAACACCATACTACGTACAAATCCAAACGTGCTTATACTACTCATTGTTATTGAAGAAGACTCACATGTCAAGACACGCGAGTGCTTCTTTGATCCAATAAAAGATCAATTGGTACAACAAGTAGTTGTTTATAATGTTCAACAACCTACACATGAATGGCACACTTAAAACCAATCCACTGATCAGGTGAGCCGATTTTCGGATGAGGAATGACAAGTCTATTCCAGGAGGACGAAGAAGAATAAAATCCAACACGGGCTCGGGAACCTATTGGATGATACACTGGTTACTACTGGAAATGACACTCATCTTACCAATTTATTAGCTAACTCCTTTCCTAAAACTAGAGGCAAAGGCAAGGCAAAATTGGGAAGTTCTTAACTTTTTGTTTTCCAGCTACCTGATGTTACGTATTTTGACACTTTTAGTTTTTTTTCTTTAGGACTTTCATGTATTTTTCTGCATTTTCTCTTTTTGGATCCATTTGTATGTGGTGTCCATCGGGTAGGCAGGGTGACATTCTTGGGTTCTCTCACATAATATATTTATATCCCTCTTTCATTTTAATATATTAGCCTTTGGGTTTTCTCAATATATATATATATATATATATATATATATATATATATATATAATCAATGTTTTCTTTTTCGATTACAGCTCTGTTAGGGTTTGCGATTCAATGGCGACGCAGGTAAGCGTCTCTCCATGGCTTGTTCTTACGCCGGCGTGACCGCCTGCGGCGTTTTAAACTTCCCTTCTGCCTTTCGCGATTCACTCACGCTCGGTGATGAGTCTTCTTTCATTCGACGACCGGGCCGGAAAGGGGGTAAGCTAGCTCTCTTCCTCTTCAACGCTGAAAACGTCGATCTCGCCTCTTCTTGTCGCCTCTATCTCGTAGGAAAATTCTTGTATGGGCATCCTAAAATGGAATTCCTTCGAAAACATTTCAAGCTGATGAAGCTTTCTGGAGATTGGAAGATAGGACCCCTGGATGGAAGGCATATTTTAATTCAGTTGCCCAATGAGGAGGACTATACGCGTCTGTTTGCTAAGAGGTTAGTGTGGTTTGAGGATTGTGCTACAAAAATATTGAAATGGTCAGCCAACTTCGATCCCAAAGTTGAGGCTCTGATTATCCCTGTTTGGCTTCGTTTCCAGGTTTGAAAGTCCATTTTTTAACCATGAAATTCTATTCTCCTTGGCAGCTATGTTCAGTAGACCCCTTAAATTTGATGTCCCACTTATAATCTCTCGAGACCGTCTATGGCTAGGGTTTTAAATGAAAGGGATGTCACCTTACCTCCACCTGATGAAGTTTGGATTGGTTTGACTCACAATGGTTAGTGACAATAGGCTTTATTAGAACAGCATCCCTCTTACTGTACTCATTGTCGAATGTTTGGCCACGGTCCGGATCAATGCTTTCGTTTACATCCTGAGTTGAGGAAAGGGGGAGGTATGAATCAACCACATGTTGGGCAGGCGCCTCTGCCTCCTGTGGAGAATAATCTGGATGCTCCGGTAGCTGCTATTGCCGAGACCTCTCAACCACCTATACACCCTGTTTCGGGTCAGCACG
>NW_018164909.1:197753-203808 GCF_001263595.1 Phalaenopsis equestris
GGGACACCCCCCTCAACATGGCTCCCATATTGGGCGAGCTGAGCAGGTGTTGTCTGTTGTGTTTCCTCCTGTTATTTCTAATACTGAGGGGGCTCGAATTTCTTCGGGCTCACTCCCTGATGCTATGAATCCTGATAATAATTCTCTATATTCCCATCACTCTAATGCTCTTTCTACCACTCATTTGGAGGATATTTCTAAAATGTTAAGGGATGAATGGCATGTTCAAAAGTGCCGCCGGAGAAAGTATAGAGTTCAAAAGGAGGCTCATAATCACAATAGTGGGAATAATTTGCAGGATATGAATCATTATTTTTCTGATGGAGAAAATGGACGGGCCCAACCTACATCTTCTAGGAAGGGTAAAATGTCTACTCATGTTTAACATCCTTATTAGAATATCAGGGGAGTTGTGGATCCTCACACCCTTGGTTGACTTAAATTAATGACAATGATTCATAAGATCGGTATTTTTACTAATTTGGAGTCTTTGGTTTCCTCTCCGGATGACCGCATTTTGGGTAAATTCAATAATTTTCGTTCTTTGCTAATTGCTCTAATAAGATTTGGTTGTTTTGGCGGAAGGATATCATAGTAGATGTCCTTATTGATGATAGATAGTTTGTACACACTTTATGGAGGAATTTTCTGGTTGCCACACTTTTGTTTACGTCGGGATTTCTACCATTGCTAGATACGATCTCTGGCACAAATTATCTGATATGAGGGCCATTATCCATCAGAATTGGATGGTGGGAGGAGACTTCAATATAATTATGCGCAACTCTGAAAAATTGAGTGGTCGGAGAATTGACACCACTTTAATTGATAAATTCAATGAAGCTTTGGATTTGGCTGGCATATTTGATCTGGGCTTTGTTGGTTCTAAGTTTACGTGGAAAAGGGGCAAGCTTTTTGAACACCTTGATAGGTATTTTGCTAATCAACTTTGGATATCTTCTTATGATTACTCTCAATTTCAGCATCTTTGCGGATCTGGGTCTAATCACAGTCCCTTCTATCATTTGATTTTTTCAAAAAGGCCTCCACTTATCATTTTTGTTTTTTAAATGTCTGGCAAGACATGATGATTTCCTGAGAGCCATTGCGTCTGATTGGAGGTGTGAGGTGGGCAATGTTTGGTTCACTCTGGAAGCTTCATAAAAAGGTGGCTTCTGCCTTAAGGACTTGGAACTGGGAGGTTTTTGGGAATGTTCATGCTAGAGTCAGAAGGGTTGAACAGAGGGTAAGTCTCTTACAGGCTCTTGTTAAATCTTCTGATGATATTATTCATGATATGCAGGACACAAATAAAGAATTATTGGAAGCCTTCCTTTGGAAGGAGGAATTGTTGCGACAAAAAGCTGGGTAGACTCATTTTTCACAAGGTGATAGGAACAGCAAATACTTTCATGCTTGCATTAAACAAAGACGAGTCAATAACACCATTGAGAGGATTAAAAATAATGAGGGGTTCTGGATTACCACGGATGAAGAGATTGAAGAGAGCGTTGTTCTCTATTTCTCTAAACTTTTTTAACATCATGAGACATCGGGCACTATTGATGCTTCTTTATTTGATGATGTACGACATCACATAGTGGATCTCGATCTCTGTGGTATCCCCTCGATTGAGGAGATTTACTCTACTCTTCTGGATATTAATAGCAACAAAGCCCCTAGGCCTAACGGCTTTACTTCTGCTTTCTATATTAAATGTTGAAGTATTGTTAAGGAAAAGGTTGTGAAAGCTATCCAGAGTTTTTTTAAGGGGGGAGACCCCAGGGAAATATTTTTCTGTCGCTACTATTGTCCTCATTCCCAAAAACACTCGAAAAAGCAATTGGGATCATTTTAGGTCAATATCTCTAACCTCAATTATTTCTAAAATGATTAGTAATTTTTTTGTCAGACGAATTCAACATTATCTCTATAAATTAATATCCTTGAATCAATCTGCTTTTATTCAAGGGTGTGGGATCACGACAATATTATGCTTGTGCATAAACATATTCTTGATATTGATAAGAAAAGTAAAGGAGCAAACATGATTACTAAATTAGATATCCGCAAGGCATATGATTCTGTTAGTTGGGAGTTTATCTTGCAGGTTCATAAGGCTCGAGGCTTCTCTTAGAATTTTTGCAAAATTTTTCTCTCATGGCTTCACTGCAATAAATATAGCATACTCATCAATGGTCATTCTCGGGGTTTCTTTAGTGTGGGACGTGGGATTAAGCAGAGTGACCCCTTATCCCCTACTATTTTCATTTTGATATTTGATTATCTATCTCGCATTTTAAAAGATCTTTTCAGGCAAAACTCTTCCTTACAATATGCTCATAAATCCAATACGTTGGTAACGTATCTACCTTATGCTGATGACATGATCTTATTCTCTAATGCTAGCAAACAAGCAGGTGAGGAAAATTCACCGTTTAATGGTTGATTTCCAATCGGTTTCTGGCCTCCATTTTAATGTCAATAAATGCAACTTATATATCGGGAACAGGGTCAATCGTTCTAATGCATGTTGGATTGCCAACTTTACTGGCTTCTCTCTTTCTACCATTTCACTTAAATATCTGGGGTTTTTTTTATTTTAAGGCAGGAAAAGGCGGATTCGGTTTGATGAAGTGGTGGAAAAGGTGCGAAAGAAAATCTGGGATTAAAAAAAATTTTCCTCTCCTTTGGAGGTAGAATTACGCTACATAGGAGTATCTAGCATTCTCTTCCGTTAAATATTCTACAAGTTTTCCAACTTAAGAAGAGCACTCTCTTGAGCCTAAAAAGATGTTTTAATAAGTTTTTATGGGTGAAGAATTACTCAGGTAGAAGATGGATGGCTTGGAAGAATATTTGCTAACCTCTCTATGCTAGTGGATTGGGTTTCAAATCATTATCTCATATTGCTAATATTAATGTTTTTAAGCAATAGTTTAATTTCGGTAAAGGGGACTCATTGTGGACTAAATTCATGACTAGGAAATATTGCCACTCCACGCATCCTGCTTTGATTAGTTGGTGGTTGGAGGATTCCACGATGTGGAAGAGAATGTTTCATATCAGAGATTGGGCTAAGGAGTTCATTTACTGCGAGGTGGGGAGTGGAAATATTTCTTTTTGGCATGATTGTTGGTCTCATGTCATGCTTGATATGAGGGATACAAGGTTTTCTAACCTTATGATTTTTGATACCTGGGTGGATGGACACTGGGATTTTCTCTTTCTCCTCAGGCTTCTTGCGCTAGAGGGAGCTACCTTAATTTCCTCAATTCCTATTGAGTCTCAACTGCAAGATACTCCTACCTTGAAATTTCCTATTACTTGCTCCACTACCAAATCTTTATATTCTGTCTTACATAATTTTCACAAACTCCCTTGGGGAGAGGGTGTTTGGAATTGGGCGTTAAACCCATCTATGTCTTTCCTGGCTTGGCGGATTTATCACTCTATTATTCCTTGTGATGATATCTTAAAGTTGAAGGGTCTGAGACTTGCCTAACAGTGTTGCTTGTGTAATTCGGCAGAGGAGACTATTGAGCATATTTTCTTTTCTTGTCCTTATTCTCTTTTTATTTGAAGAAAGGTTGGCTTGTGGTTTGGCAGTACAGTACATCCGAATCGGAATCTATTTCTTACCACTCTCATTTGTAATCCGGATCAAAGCAAAAACACTTTCTGCAAGTGTACCCTTACATTATATGCTGGTTTATATGGATGGCTCGTAATAATATTAAATATGAGGGTAAAATCATTCAGAACATGATAGTTTTTACTAATATTACTGCTTATGTTAATAAACTTTGGAGGACATGTAATACTAAACATAGCTTCTTTTCGGGCATCAGTTATTTTCATTCATTGGGGTCCACAGCTTTGGTTGAGAGGAGGATACCGCAACTCCCAGTTTTGGTGAGATGACGGCCACCTCCCAGGAGGTGGATAAAGTTTAATATTGATGAGAGTTATAAATCTTGTAGTGCTGGTTGTGGGGGCATTGCTAGAAATCATGTTGGGGACTGTACTCTCCTCTTTTCCTCTCCATGTTTCTCTGACACTCCTCTTGAGGCGGAGGCTCGGGCCATTTTGACGGTTTTCATGGTAGCTCAAGCTCTTAGTTGGCATTTTGTTATCTTTGAAAGTGAAAATCGCAATTTGGTTAACATTCTTGCTAATGGAGTTGATGCCTCATGGGATCCTTTATTATATTAAGAGAATTAAACTTTTAACATCTCAAATGTATGTTATTTGGAGTTTTATTTATCGAGAGGGGAATACCCGCTAATTGGCTTGCTATCTTTGGTAGCACTAGTAAAAACTGTTGGGTGGGATCTGTTCCACCACCTCCTTTACTCACTTTGCTGGTTGGAGACAAGATTGATGCTCCTATTTCCGTCGTGATGGTTCCTATTAGCATTTCATTTTGGTGGTTTGGTTTGGCCTTGGCATGGCCAAACTTTTGAGACGAACTAATAGGCATTTTCAGTTCTCCTCTCTTCCCCTTTCTGTTGGTTTTTTTCTATTTCAGGTTGAAATGGACCCTTGCTGTCTGATGATTAGGGTCAGTGATTGAGGTTGCTCCTCGACTGCTCATTATCTTCTATACCATTACGTGGTCCCTAGCTCTACCTTCCGGTTCTGTGGTGGTTTATTTATCACATGTTCTTTAGTTCCTACACCTTGCTTGCTTTACCACCTCCTGCTCCTTAGGCAGAAGAGTCTTCCTCTTGTGAAACTATTTTTCTGCTCTGTTTTTATGTTTAACTCTCTGCAGTGGCTCTTTCATGCTCTCTTCAGGACTACAAAGTTGAATGTGTTGCTAGTGTTGACCTCAATTTTCGTGAGGTCTAGTATTTCTCGTAGGAGTTAGGATCTAGCCTTAGGAGTCTTCCTGCGACTATCTTAGAGCCTTAGAAGTGGTGCCCGCCTCGTTTTAGTTCGACCTATTTCCGTCCTCTTTTGAAGGTTTCGCGTGTGTGGTATCGACTTCTAGCACTTAGAAGGATGAAACCGACATGAGGAAGCCCAAAATGGATTCCTATAGGACCTTTCTGAGCCTTAGGTTGACCTTCTGCTCAATTCGCACTCCTACGCGCACCAGCTTCGCAATTCTGAGAGTCGACGTGTCCGATCTTCGCAATTCGCATTGCCTGCACCGTTATTTGCCGAGAGCTCGAGTAAACCACTTGTGACGATCGATCGCGGGTCGAATTTTTGTGAAATTTGAATTTCGACGCGTTTTTGACCCGATTGTCGACGACGTCGTCCGAGCGACCCCGGATGACGAAACGGACTGCGCCAACGCGTCCGGGACGTCGATTTTGCCCGGGGAGGACACCCATTTTGTTGCGTCGCCGCGCGCGAATAAATTGTGTTTTAATTAATATATATATATATATATATATTTATGTATATGTTAATTAACCCTTTTACCCGCTTCCCCCTTTCCTCTTTAGCCCTAACTCCTCTAACGTACGCACCCGTGCTCTGTCTCATTTCCCTCTTCCTTTCGCGTGCTTAGCCCTCTCCCTTTCTCGTTCTCGAGCCGACCGAGCTCGTCTTCCTCCGTGCGAGGGAGGGTTGACCCCGTTCGTCCTTGCCTGACATGCTGCTGCCCGCGGCCTTCCTTCCCGAAGCGGTGCCAGTCTTTATGTGTTGTGGCTTTCCTTTTCTTGGTAGTTCGACTCTGGGAGGCTTGTTCCCTGGTACATTAGAGTGGCATTCTTCTTCTCCTCTTCCTGATATTTCTCTCTTTGCCACTGGCCTCGGCCGCTCGGTCCGAGAGGCGCTGTTGGCTTCGTCTTTTGTAGGCAGGGAGGATCCTCTTTTGGCTTTTGTCCCGATTCGAGTGTTGTGGACACTTGGGGTGGCTTTCTTTTCTCTTCTTCTCTGTTCTGTGCCTATAAGGGGAGTTCCTGGCTGTTTTGGTAGGGGTGGTTAAAAAGTTTAGCAAGAGGAGGTTGGAAAGGAAATTCTGGGAGAGCTTTTTCTTTGAGTTGGTTTCCTGTGCTGCTTTGCTTTAGCATTCTTGAGGTACTCTTCTTCCCCCCCC
>NW_018164909.1:206208-208158 GCF_001263595.1 Phalaenopsis equestris
AAAAATTGCCAAAATCTATTTCAAAATATAAAATACATTCTTCTTCATAAAACAAAATTTGATAATCTTTTTCAAGATTTATGTGTATGTCAAAAATATAAATTTTAAAATATGTTTTTAAAATACATTGTCCACTTGACTAATACCTGTTTAGGTTGGGAAATAACCCCCTAAGTGAGGTTCAAGACACCCTTCTAGACGAGTGGCGGGTTCTATACGTTCGGGTGATCGGGCAGTATTCGTGGATCCTCGAGAATAAATATATCTCAGCCTAGTCCCATACGAGTGTTTGCGGTCCCCCTCACTTGAAATTTTCTTTTGTCTTATCAAAGTTTTGGGACGGAGCACTCGTGTTACTTTTCTTTTCTTTCAGGATTTCCCCAGGAGTTTTGAGGATTTTCTTTCACTTGAGTCTCTTTCGTTGATTTTCTCGAGTTCCTCCACTTTTCTTCGGGTTTCCTGGACGACGTTTCTTTCGGGATTTACTTTTTGAGATGCATTTAGGTTTGCTATACTTAAGGGACAGCGGATCTCACAGGCGTACAGGTTTGCTTTACAATTTACAGCATTTAATTTTCCTGTTTCAACCTGCTACTGCTCTTCTTATACAGCATGTTACAATTGTCTTGTTTCTACTTGCTACTATTCTTCACGTATAGCATGTTGTACTGCTCCTGTTTTACTTACTACTGCTCCACTTGCATGCTACTGTTCATTCATGTATTGCACGCTTTACATCTTTACAACTTTAAACATGTTTACCTTTTTTTACATAGGATGTTTAGAGGACTACAACCATAGGGCCGTTTGATTTGATGATACAACCGGACACCCTAGAAAACTTAAACTCGTCACGTCGATGAGCTTGGAGCTATTGCTGTGGGCAGCACGGCCATCTTCAACAGCATAACGCATATTCCCCAGCAAAACCATCTCTTTTTCCTAGAAATTAAACAACAATCCATAGGTTTTGAGGTTGTCTGCCTAACGCAACATAAATCCCCCCTTTTTCTTTAGGCATTCGTATAGTTCTGCCGTACAGTTTAAGCCCTAAACTCGTTCTAGGTTCCGAGATTGTCGTCCGATACGACATAAACCCTCATATCTTCTAGGCAATTTGTGTGACCCTGTCACGCAAATATAAGCCCTAATTAAATAAAATTGGCAGGATAAAACACTTTAATATTTTCTTCCTAAAATTGGAGCCAAACCATAGGATAGACTGGGAAGTCACTGAGGTTCTCCTCAGGATCTGTGGCCTCACCTAGTTTCTCTTCATTTGGATTCCTCAACAATGTTCCAGATTAGAGCCTTTCCCCTTTCACACCTCTTCGTCCGATTTCGTTGAAAAGTCCTATCCTTTTGACCTCTTTGAAGACATTATCCCCTGATTTTTATCGAGAGTTTTCTTAAGTGTCTTCGGTCATTTAAGATGTAATTATCTATAGGGGAACTTGTCGACAAATAAAACGGTTTCGCAGACCCAAACGGATGTCATATCTTTCTTAGTTTATTTGATCGAGTCTCACCCTCAAATCTTGTGTTTATCCCTCGGGATAGATACAAGATTTGAGGTTGAGTGCTCTTTCAATTAAACTGTGAAAAATATGAGGTGAGTTTGATTTCATATTTTTCTAAAATTATGTATATATACGTAAATTAAAAAGTCCTTCCGAAGCGGGCGACGGGATTTCGATTCCGGCGACCGACAGCTTCTTACGGGCGACCCCCAAACATTAACATTAACTTTTGATTTGAGGTTGGTACACGGTTTCCTTTTTCATTTTTTGGTGTGGAGTTGTACTGTGGATAAAGAAACCCCTAGGAACCTCTTTTTATTTTCAGATGGGGATCTTCTTTCCTTCCCTCTTTTTGATATTTTTATATTAACACGTAGGAAGTCACGAGTTGCTCTTTCCCAAAAAAAAATAATATATATATATATATATA
>NW_018164909.1:208259-208742 GCF_001263595.1 Phalaenopsis equestris
ATATATTATATGTATGTATGTATATATATATATTATTAGATTAAAACGGCTATCCACATATTGTTATTACTTATTATTTGATTTTAATTCTTAATTATGTATTTTCCCTTTTGTTTTATTTAGTTTTTATTTCTTTCTTGAATATTTTAGTCTATTTTTATTAATTTCCATTATAATGACTAATATAATTGGGCTTAAATGCCCCTCCTATCAGTGAAATTGAGTTGATCTATTCCCAACTTCAACATGGTATCAGAGCCAAACCATAGGCCCATTAGCCACCAGCCTTCTCTGTTGATCTAGCAGTCGGGACATCCTAGTTGCGGGCGTTCTGTGCTGATTCCAACAGTCACAAGGTCCTTGTTCCAACAATCGCAATATCCTAGGTTCCTGTCGTTGTTTCCCGCAAATCAAACATTAGCAGTTCCCACTGATCCAACAGCTGCAACATCTTGTGGTAGGCTCAATCACAGCTTCCTGCTG
>NW_018164909.1:208761-256562 GCF_001263595.1 Phalaenopsis equestris
CCTGCTGACTCAACGCTACAGCTTCCCGCAGGTCACAACAGTTGAAGGTCTACAACCCCTTCAGCATTTATAGTTCTCTAATCCAACTATTGTTCTTTCCTTCTTTGCGAGTTTCCTGCAGTCCTCTGTCGCAACCTTACCAGAGTTCATTGATGGCTCATAACCTCAACAGCATCTCTTTTGACTCAGTCAGAATTATGGCAGATTCCTCCAACTCTAAACCACCTTTAGAAGGTGTTCTTGATTCCACCGGAAGATGAACTCCAATTTTTGCTCCGTTGCAAACTAAAGGATTAGAAATCAAGATGAATTTCTTAATTACAACCCATAAATTAAACGACAATATTTTTTTTCCAATGGTCTCAATCGGTGTCTTTGTTCATCAAAGGACGTGGGAAATTTGGTTACCTGACAGAATTGGTTCGTAGCCTCCAAAAGAAAATCTGACATATGCAGCTTGAGAGGTGGAGAACTTTTTTGTCATGTCATGGCTAATCAACTCCATGGAGACCCTAATTGATCGTTCATACATGTTCCTCCTTACTGCTGTGCCCTCTAGACGGCTGCCCATGATACCCATTCGGATGTAAGAAATCCCGGTCGACTCTATGAAGTATCTAAGAAGATTCGGAAGGCAAAACAGGGGTTAAGAACCGTGACCGAGTACTAGAATGATCATATTGCACTATGGATGAAATGCGACATGCACTACGACAACATTTGGGAGTCTCTGGTCGACATGTTCCAATTACCTGTTGGCCTTAACAAGCAACTTGACAAAGTCTGGCGCCATATTCTTGGTCCAGATTCTCTTCGTTCTGCTCGCACTGCTTTCACTGAGATTCGTTGAGAAGAAGCAGAAGACTGGTTATGCTCTTCACTTCTACTCCTTCAGTCGAATAGTCTGCCTTTATCTCAAATAATGTTCAGCACTTGCATATGCCACCTCAGACCAATCACCCTTTGTGATTACTGTCACAAATTTCACCACTCTCGGGACAAGTGTTGGAAACTTCAAAGTATGCCTACATACAAATCTTCGGTCAAATCCTCTGCTATCAAGGGTCTTAAGGCGACGACTGAGTCAAACACGGCTCAACCGACTCCCACCTGGAACATCTCAAAATTCTCCAAATCTCTGAAGAACCAGATTGAACAATTGATTAGGTTTCTTAAAGACAATCAAGTCTCTGTGATTCCATCAACCTCCCATATTCGACAAGGAACTTTTTCTATGGCTCTCACAGTTGATTTCTCTACTCTATGGATTATTAATTCAAGTGTCATAGATCACACGGTTGGCCGCTCGCAAGCTTTGTCAACTTACTACACATGCTTTGGAAAAAATACCGTCAGAATTGTCGATAGATCGTGTAGCTCCATTGTCGGTAAAGGGTCGATTGTACCAGCTGGAGTCTGTTTCACATGTTCCGCGATTGCAATGTAACTTATCATCAGTAGGCAAGTTAACAGATGATATCAATTGTGTTGCTCATTTCTCTTTTAATGATTGTGTTTTTCAGGATCGTCATTCGGGAAGGATAATTAGAAAGGGTAACTCGACTTGACTACTTCCAACAGGACAACACGGAGAGTGAAGACATGACTCTAAAAAGTTGAGTCTATCTCGAGTTATTGAATGTCTCATTATGTTATTACGTTGTTGTTTATGTCATCCTAGTTTATAATATTTAAAATTTTGCATCCTCTAATATTTTCTAATAAAAATCCCTCTAAGTTCAATCGTGAGACATGTCGGTTAGCCAAAATTATTAGGTCCATTACCCACCTCACAGTTACACACATTTCGCTCATTTATCTCTCATTCACAATGACAGATGGGGACATTCTCGCATTCCCAACTATACCAATAAACAGTGGTTCTTGACCTTAATTGAAGACCACACTTGAATGACATGGGTCTAAATTTTAAAAGACAAATCTGAAGTTATTGTGACCTTCCAAAACTTCTAGATTTTGTCTTAACTCAATTCAAAAATTTTATTTAAGTCTATCAAATTAATAATGGTCGTGAGTTTTTCAATTCTATTTTAAACGAATTTTTTGTAAGGCATCCTCCAGCAAAGTTCTTGCACGGTCACTCAACAAAATAAGGAAACCGACTGAAAAAACTGTCACTTCCTCGATATTACTCGCTCAATTATGTTTTAATCTAATGTCCTAAAATATTTTTGGAATGGTATCATTCTAATTATCACTTATCTTATAAATAGAGTCTCCTCTAAAATTCACAAGTTTCAAATCCCCTTAACCGTCCTGAGGTCATGCTTCCCTCTCAATCGAGTCTTCTCCACTTTTGATCTCAAAATATTTGGATGTACTGCCTTTGTTCGGAACATTACCCCGACTCGGAGTCTCCTGTCCTGTTGAGTGCACCATCTCCTCCCACAATCAGTGTCTACACTCGGCGCACACGTCCCAATGCTCAAACTCAGGAACCCGCTACCTCCTTGCAAAACCTTGATTCCACTCCAAGCAACATCCTCAGCACAACCCCTCCTCCAAATGAGGTGAGTTCTCATGGTAAGGTACGAAATCAAACATGCCCCCTCTATTCTATGGCAAAAATAGGTGTTTTTTCACAATTTATTGCCGACCTACAGAGCAGTTGCTACTGCCCTGACGGACCATCAGATCCCTGCTACTATTGAGGTTGCTTTTGCTGATCTAGCCTGGAGCCTGGAGAACGACAACAATGGAGAAGATGAATGCCCTTCAGGAGACCCATACGTGTGACATCGTGGAACTTCCTTGTGTTAAGAAAGTTGTAGGGCGCTGATGGATTTTTAGAACCAAGTTCACTCTTACGGGTCCTTTAAACTTAATAAGCCAAGATTGGTCGCCAAAAGATACTCACAAATCTACGAAGTTAACTATGAGGATACATTTGGTCCAGTGGCTAAGTTAAACACTATTTGAGTCTTGTTGTCACTACAGCGAATATAGATTGACATTTATTTCAACTAGATGTCAAGAATACATTCTTGAATGGTGAGCTGAAAAAAAAGGTCTACATGTCTCTCCCTCCAAGTATTGATTCTACTGCCTCCAAGGACAAGTGCGCAGTCAACGAAAGCCCCTTTATGGGCTAAAGTAATCCCCAAGGGTCTGCTTTGGCAAGCTCACAAATGTGGTCATGGGTCATGGCTTTACTCAAGCTCAATAGAATCACAAACTCTTTTTTCGGCACGCCTCCAATGGCCAGTTAGCTATTTTTATTGTCTACGTTGACAATATTATTCTTACATCCTTAAAAGACATTCTTACTTCGTCCTTCGAGATGAAGGGTTTGGATCTCTCTGGTACTTCTTAGGCACGGAAATGGCTTGGTTCTCTCGAGGAATTTGCCTGTCTCAGCCTAGATATATGATTGACCTTCTGACAAAGAACAACACTTCTATGCAAATTTGTTGTTGTTCCAATGGATCTTAATAAAAAATTATCTGTGATTCATAATGTTGTACTTGTCAACAAAACTCATTCCCAACGCCTTGTGGAAAAAATCATTTACCTGGTTCATACTCGCCCCGACATATATCACGCAGTTAGAATAGTGAGTCAATTCATGCATGACCCCTACAAGTACCACCTTCAAGCTATTTACTGGATTCTCCACTACTTAAAAGGTACATTAAGCTCTGATTTATTTTTTTCCCTCCACACCTCTCGGTCTATTATTCTTTATACAAATGCTGATTGAGTCGGATTAGTTCATAATCGACGTTCCATCTCAAGGAATTGTTCATCTGTATGGAGCAATCTTGTCACGCGGAAAAGCAAAAAATAGTCTGATTGCTCGAAGCAGTGCTGAAAATGAATTCCAATTCATGCCCTTAAGAGTCTATGCAGCCCTCTGGCCACGCATCATGCTCCACGAACTTTGTATGTCAGCCTTTGTCCCGCTGCACCTATTCTATGATAATAAAGACGCAGTCAGCATTTCTCACAACTCAATCCAGCACGATCGTACCAAACATGTAAATATCGACATACACTTAATTAAGAAACAGATTGAGACTAGGAAGTTTCGCGTTCTATATGTGTCCTCCAGTCATCAACTAGCGAACATTCTCACTAAGAATTTGCCTCGTTATTTGTTCGATAACTTCAAGTCCAAGTTGAACATAACTAACATCTATGCATCAACTTAAAGGGAAGTATTAGATTATAACAGTTATCCCTACACCTTTATTAATTATTTAATTCTATTCCCTGACTATATATTTACTCTTTTGCTTTATTATATTTTCATTTCTGTTCTAGTTATTTTATTATATTTTTATTAATTTTCATTATTATATCTATTGTAATTGAGTTTAAATACCCCTCTTCCTATCAATGAAATTGAGTTGGACAATTCCCAACTTCAGCACACACACACACACACACACACACACACACACACACACATATATATATATGCTCGCTCGTTTCGATCCTTTCCGTCTTCGTCTTCGACTCTGGCTGGCGGAAGAGTTCGCGTCGTCGAGCCTGCTCGCTTGCTGCGTCGTCTGCTGCGTCAAGTCTGTTGCGTCTTCCTTCTGCGTCGTCTGCTCTCGTCTATCATTTGCGGTGCTTCACGCTGCAGGTTCGTCAACGCCACTCGATTGCTCCGTCACAGTTTCTGCTCGACTGCTCGAGCACCGTTTGCGCCATCTGCTGCAGTGCTTGTGAGAAGCATGCTAATGGCCTCAGGGTTTTCCTACGTTGCCGCCGTCACCGGCGATAATCTCGCCAAACCCTCTCATGCTACAATGGTTCACAAACGCAGCTCCCCTTTCCACCTCACAAATAGTCTGGTATTCCAGCAGATGTATCACGATTCTGTTGCAGGAAATGGCGATTGCAATCTTATCAATAAAGTAGAAAAAAAGGCAGACAAACCAGCAATATTCTTCTCTGACGCTGAAATTTTAATTCGTGCAGGAAAATACAAATTTAAACTAGTTGAAAAGTTTCAATTAGGTTGCCCTAAGATGGAAATCATCAGGAAGGTTTTTTAAGATTTCAAATTGGTTATGGATTGGCAAGTGGATCATTTTGACGGAAGGCATGTTATGATACAGCTGAGCATAGAAGTAATTCATCGCAATTTTCTCAAAGAAATTCATCACAATCGAGGGCAAACATATGAAATTGCTCAAATGAACCCCTAACTTTGATCCCAGTCAAGAACCCTCAATTGCACCCCCTCAATTGCACCTATGCACCTATCTGATTCTCATTACCTGAACTCAAGCTTCAATTTTTTAACTTACCTATCTTATATGCAATTGGGACTATCCTTGGAAAATCTTTGCAGATAGACTTACCTACAGTTCATTTCTCAAGGCCCTCTATTGCAATGATTGATTAAAAGAGATATTACACTACCATATAAAGAAGAAGTCTGGTTTGGATCTACTCACAATGGTTATTAGCAAAAAATTAGCAAAAAATCATTTTGGAATTGGAACAAAAATCTTACTACTGCAAGCACTGCAAGATGTTTGGACACCCGCAGGAGAAATATTTCAGATTGCACACATAGTTAAGAACCAATAGTCAAATGCAAGAACACGCTATTAGTGCACCGCACGTGTCTGAACGCGCTCCCAGCAAACCTGATGACAGTCAACCTAAAGAGGGAATCACCACAAGACAAGAGTTGGTATCTTCTCCTGGAATCTCTTCTCTTGACCATACTACAACGGATAATGTTCGAACCGAATATCAGTATAATCCCGCAACTCATATTCATGAAGCAGCAGGTGCAGAGATAACAATTTAAACTTCACATACACTAAAACCTATCGCGGTGGCAACGGTTCTAACATCAAATCAGACTGAGGATCACATGAGCCAATCTTCACATAAAGAATGGCAGGTTTACAATTCTCGGCAAAAGAAAAAGTTTGAGGGCACACTCCAACATGGAAACTTAATGGATGATACATTAGTTACTCCTGAAAATGGCACAACTCTTCAAAGTTTGTTATCTGGCTCTGCTCCTAAAACTAGAGGAAGATGCAGGACTAAACTGGTTCGTCCCTAGCTATTTGTTTTCTGCATGTTTTAAATTTGTTTTACTTTTTATTGAGTCTATCTATATCTTTTTGTTGGGGTATTACTGTACTTGTATCATATGGGTATGGTGCCTCTTTTAGACTATCTCATACAACCTTATGTATGCTTTCCATTTCAATAAAATCAGCCCTTGGGCTTTTCAGCAACAATATTGTGTGAGCATGAGAGGGAGATAGAAGCGAGCAAGAAGATAAAGTAAACAAGAATTTACTTCTTACCCCCGTTCTTTGTTGATTAAGTCCCCCGCTTGTAGCAATCAGTAAGTACCCGTTAGATTGGTTTTGTGGCACAGCAGCTATAACAACAAATAAAATAAATACCGCAGTTAACGACATAAATGTAGGAAAATACTTCAATCTTTTGATGTGAAGGTAACATTTTTTATTTCAGCAGGTATTACTCTGCATCAAAACACAAAATGAAAATTTGGCTTGCTGTCAAAAAAACAATTTTTTATTACTGTATTAAAGGGTTGGGGACAAATAGCAAGGGTAAATTTTTCAATGTCATCTGTAGGGTCTAATACTAAAGTCATATGTTATGACCATTTTCAAATTTCTGACCATAAATGCACCTTTAGATACTCAATTTCCAGTATACGCTAAAATAGTCTTTAAGCAGCATATTGTACCAAATACTAGCTTGCTTCTATCTTTGACAAGGTTGTTTATATTTAGCATCAATGAGATCAGTGTATCCGCTAGTTGTTGTACACCCTCTAATTCGCATAATAAATTCAAAATTAAATAACGCAAAAAAAGAAGTTATATAATTTTTAGGCTTTTGGATAAAATAGTTGCTTTGTTGTGAGAGGAACTGAATGGAAATTTCACAAAATATACAACAGCTCCACTGCCTATAGTCTGCTTCAGACAACTTTGAGGGGACATGGATAGAATAGAGTGAGGAAAAACTCAAGAATAACACGACTAAAAAAATTATATATAAATAAAAACTGTGATTTGGTTAGAAAAAAAAGAAAAACCAATGCCAAAATCACAGCAATGAAGTGTAGACGTAATAGTTTGGCACATAAAAGGGTAGTGTCATGATTTGCATAAATGTCACCCCAGGTGACGATTGGTGATACTGGAAAAATAAATAAATAAATAAATAAAACTCAATTTTTATAATATGCCAAATTTTGGTTTATACCTTGTATTTATACAAGCAAAGAAAATCCGGAATCTAAGTCAACAAGCTACATTTGCATCCAAAAGCTAGTATATAATTCACTATAAGCAAAGCTGCATAACAATATGACAGGTTGACAGAATTTATCATTAAACTTGAGCGATGCAACCAGCGAGCAATTATATAAGCATTTTCCTACATTCTGAAGCACTATGACAGCAGCAACCAGTGGTGGCAGCAGTGTGCTGCAAGTAATGGGCAAAATAAAGATCATCTACACCTAACCACATGAGGCAAATGCAGAAAAAGCATTCAGGGCTTCAAAAGGTCACGCTGAGCTTTTTTATGATTAGATTACAGACAAGACACAACCCAAAAATAACACCCTCGTTTCAGAAATTGATTAGATTACAGATGAGATACAACCCAAAAATTACACCCTCATTTTAGAAGCAGTTCAAGATCTGGTTTCAAGTTTCTCATAAAAAAAACTCCTATGGTTAATTATTTTTACTGGTCACGAGAGAGAATTTTGATTTAAGAGACCCTAATTACATAGTTTATAATAGCAACAATTTTAAATTTGGACTCATGAAATTTATCACCTTTAACTAATAGTGAATATTGCAGGGAATAATGACAAACCAATCAAGATCAAGATCTGGAGGTTCCATCATCTCAAGTTATTTTGGTCCACTTAATCAAAGTAATTTAGCAACCTAATATGACTAAAAAAATCTTTAAAATGTTTATGAGTTACACCGTCTAAGAAGATGTTATAGACCTCGGGAAGATGCTTGCCTAGAAAAATTATTTTAAATCATCTTTCATGAACAAAGGGTTTTATGCCTTATCAATTGACCAGAGCTTTGGACAAGACGGTTTGAAAGTCATCAGAAATAGAATAAGGAAATTGAGGTGAAGGATGGGTAAGTATGAAGTGTGCTTGGGCACGTGCAGGTTAAAAGAATTGGGCAAGGGATTGTAAGCAAAGAAGTGCGGCAACATCAGACATGGCGCTGTGCTAAAATGCTAAAGCAAAGGTGGCTCATTGGGTGAGGGATTGCAAGCAAAGTGCAATGACACCATGGCACTGTGCTAGAATTTGCAAAGGTGGCTACTAGTGTACGTGAATGGCCAACAACATACACAAGTAGAGTAGGTCAGGCAAAAGGAGAGAGGATTGCTACTATGATGGTAAAAGCATGAAAGTCAGCGAGCGATCTGATAAGCAGCCGCAACTGGAAGGAAGAAAACATGAGAGAGAACGAGGGAGTTCGGGAGGTAAGTGAATGGTAGACTTTTGATTTAAGCATTTTCTTATTTTATTTTATTTTTAGAACAATCTCAGATGTAACTCATATGGAGGATAAAAATCACATGATGACCGGCATGGGCTGTAAGTATAAGTAGTCGCAGAGCTCTTGAGACAAGCATAGGTGAAAAGATTTAATAAGATTTTCCTCTTTTTTTTTTTTTTTTTTTTTGGTGAAAAAACATTTATCAAATTTTCAAAAGAGATGAATTAAAAAATTTATGTTGGTATTCTAATGCCATCCATTGTTAGTTGCGCTGTTTTTTATTTTCTTTTCTACTTGCTCTTGAATGAGTTGGATAATATGAATAACCTTCTTAAGGGGTTTTAACATTTTGGATGAACGACATGGTCCATTTTACAGAAGGGTCTACGATTAAATGATTTTGAATTGTACCACACGTTTCAAGTTAGCCTTTACCGACATCGTGCCTCAGGTATCTTGGGTCAATGTCAGCATGGACTTTGTCATAGGACTTCCACGCACACAAAGGAACAAGGATTCTATCATGATAGTAGTTGACCATTTCTCCAAGATGACGCATTTCGTAGCCTGCCACTGAATACTAGATGCATCTCATATAGTCGATTTATACTTCCGTGTGATTATACGACTACACTACATTCTCAGGACCATCACTTCCAATTGCGACGTCAATTTTTTGAATCACTTCTGGCAAACCCTTTAGGGAAAATTAGGCACTAAACTCCAATTTAGTTCTGTGGCATATCCTAAGACAAATGGGTAGACCGAAATAGTTAATCAGAACATTGGGAACCTTTTTCAATGCTTTATGGGGAAAAACATCAAACAATGGGATCTCATTCTTGCACAAGCCGAATTTGCCTACAATCGATCAATAAACCAGACTGCATGACATACTCCATTCAAAATTATGTATGGTTGCAACTAAATCACACCTCTTGAGTTGGTCTCACTTCTACTCCTGGCAAAGATTAGCAAGGATGATATCGAACGTGCTAACAAATTCAGCAGCTCCACGAGGATGTTGTGAGAGCAATTTCTAAACAAAACCACAAATATCAAGCACAGGCCAACAAGTTTAGAAAAAAAGTAACCTTTAAAGGAGACCTCGTGTGGATCCGCCTTAATAATGAGTGATTTCTCGTAGGAGTGCACCTGAAACTCAAATATCGAGCCGACGAAACTTTCGGCATACTTAAGAAGCTAATGATAATGCGTACAAAATTGATTTACCAGGCAACTCCAAAATTTCAGCTACATTTAATGTCGCGAACCTCACCCCAAACTATGAGGAACCAGCAGCTTCGACAAATGTTGTCAAAGCTACCCCAATCCCAATAGATTGACGCGGGACTGGCTACTTACAGACCGATGGGTAGGACGAAACAAGGAGCTGATCCAGCTTTCCCCCTGGATCGGACTGATCCAGCCTTCCCCATGGACCCAACTGGTCCAATGTTTTAAAACACGCCCTCTTCCTCCACCCGTACCCTATCTTTCCACATCCGCTCCCCCCACCCCCACTCTTCTCCCGGTACCCTATTCTTCCCCTCCCCTCCTAGTCGTTGCAATCCCTTTCATGTTTCACCTTCTTCCTTCTTAGGATCTTTTCTTTACTGTTTCTTTTTCCTCCCATATTTATGCATGTTATTTTCTTAGGTAATCAGATTTTCTTAGTGTTTTGTGATTCCAAGTCGGTCTCCAATGCGTTCCCTCTTCTGATGGCAGGCAGTGGACATCAATATCCCTGCACGCGTAAACTATTTCTACCACTCTAGATAATTGTGATAGGTAGATAACTATTTCATGTGTCGATAGGATGATATCGGCCAGAGGTAAGTAGACCAAAGCTTACCTCCCCAGACAATTATAATGTTGACATTACTAACCAATGTGCCGATGAGATAATATCGGTCAGAGGCAAGTAATGGTTTTTCTACCCTAGAAAATTGTGATCTGTAGATCTCTAACTGTTGTGCCGACGAGAAGCAACGGGAAATATCAGTCAAGGGTGCTGCTTGGTTTGTTGACGATGATCCTCACAGAGAGATGTGCATATAAAGTATACAGTAAAGTAAAGTTAAGATAAATGCATATGGAGTATTAATGTTTGTTCATTTAGAACATGTAATTGATGCATGTATTAATATATATCCTATTGTTTATAAACATGTGTCAGATTGCTTATAAACATATATCAGATTGATTATAAACATGTCGGATTGCTTATAAACATATATCAGATTGCTTATAAATAAATTTGAAAAACCAACATATTATACAATTTTTAGAGACACGCATACATATTGTACTTTTTTTCAAGGATTACTGCAGTTTAGTAATGTGATTACTCTTAGGTTATCTTCGATAACACATTATGTTGTTTTTATATTATTTATAGATTTTAAACATTTGAACAAGAGGAATAGAAGAAAAGCAAATGTATACAGAAAATGAGAACAAGAAGAAAGATATAATTTTTACTTATTAATTTTAATTATTTTCTTTAGTGGTTATTTCATGCATTATTTAATTATAAAATTGTTAATACTAGAATTAGAATAACAGAGAATTGATTTTTATCGTCCGATTATTCGTTCCCGTCTTGGTTAACTCCAAGTCCCGGATCGGGTCGAGTCGTGTCGGAAGTGATGTTAGCAAAGATGCGAACTGCTTGGGGTGGCGGGAAAGTGCTAGAGAGGAATTGGACTGGTTGGCGACTAAATGAGCTAGAAGAGAATGGTTAGAGATAAAGGAAAGGGAAAATACATCACCACCTCCGAGAAGGTTACAACTAAAGCACCACCACATTCTTGAATACAACCCTACAGAAAAGAAGGATGACTCCAGAAAGGAAATGTGAAAAGCACACTCAGCAAAAGCTAAATCCTACATGCAGAGGACGATAATTTATAGATTCTTACTGGACAGAGGAAACTTCTACACACAAGAAAGGGATACCAGAAAATATTTCCCAGTGAAGACAGCAGCGGCAGACTCGTGCAGAAACTTCCCGGGTCGCAAAGATTCGTGATCCCATCATCCTGACCTCGAACATCCTTCTGCTCTTGCGAGAGATCGTGAACTGCCCTGCCTACACTCTGTTCTCGCCCACGCGAAGCTTCACGGAGTTTATGGCTCCCGCGGGATTGAAAAACCCTGCATTAGGGGCGCCTTTTAACTCCCTGCATCAATCACCCGCGAAGCTTTCATTTCGTCGTCAGTCACGTTTGGATCCCACTAGTATTTGCAATGTCTCTCGGGATACCTAAGGGTCTTCTCTCACTTACGAGCAAACATCCACCTCAATCCCATCTTTTGGAACTGTGTGCCCCGCATCTAGTGTTGAATTCTCCCAAAGTAACTCGTAGGCGGTTCAGTTTGGTGTGTCGTGAGAGTGGTCTGAACCCTCCTTCCTGATGGTGGAGCTAGTGGAACAATGTCGATGGCAAGGCCCTAAAATCTTCTCTGTTATATTTGTCCCATATTTGGAGTCGTTATCTTAGTCTACTCATTCTGTGTTGCCACTAAATCTGGTTTCACTGACCCTATTCTCCTAATAAAGGATTCTGTGACACCGGGCT
This sequence comes from Phalaenopsis equestris, assembly GCF_001263595.1. NCBI lineage: Eukaryota > Viridiplantae > Streptophyta > Magnoliopsida > Asparagales > Orchidaceae > Phalaenopsis > Phalaenopsis equestris. The sequence continues at coordinate 220,868 of NW_018164909.1, forward strand.
TCGTCGAAGGAAGTAGGGGGATGTGTTTCCCATGTTTGGTGAAAAAATTCGTATTTATATATCCAACGTGTTGAGTCTCTGATCAAACTGCAACGGTCATCCTAACAAAAGTTGGCAAGAATCCATGAGAACCAAGTAGTACCACGCCTAGTCATTTAGTTGGTCTCCAATCAAAAATCTACTAAGCATCTTTCATTGATGTTAACCTGATTCTCTCTCTGCAGCCACATCAGTTAATACGACTAGGAATACCTTTGAGTTGTAAGTCTCATTTTTTCTACAATCTGTGTCGATGTCACTTTCTTACTGGTCCTGCTGTCGATGATGAAACTGCATGCATTTATGTTTATTATGCAGTAGGTGTAGAATATGTTCTAGCAAAGCCACTGCGGATCCCTCGTGTCCTCGGTTTGCAGAATCCGTCGAATCACGAGCGCTTCTCCTTCGTCTGGTGGGTTTTGATACTCCTCACCCTGTTCCTCAGTTTTCTCCTTGTCACTCATCTCTTCCATGGCGCCTTGATTGGTGAGAGTGACTACCTTGCTCGTGAGATAATTGGGGGCTATTTGGTTGTAACTGTGGAATCGGTAACACTTCCTGGCAAGTACAGTGTTGGAGAGCTATTATTTTCCTATTTCTTCCCGCTTTGATCCGAAGTGTCATTCCCTAGTTCAGCCTTTCCTGTGTCTCCCGAGATTCCCTTGTCGGTCATGGTAACTGTAGATGACTGCCTGCCTGAAGATTAGTGCCTGGAGAATGATTATTGTCTGCTCTACTTCTGTTCTCTTTCCACATTTAAGGCTAATGTCTGAACATCTCCCAGCGTCCAGTAAAATTGCAGTTGCACCACATTGATAATGGCATTCTTTAGTTCCCCAAGATATCGGGCTAATATACGTTTAGGCTCTATCAGTTTGCACTTTAGCTATAAGTGATTGAATTAGGATGTGAATTCCTTCACTAAAAGATCACGTTGTTGTGAGTTGTGGAGTTTTAAAAACATGTCCTGGTAATATTACGGCGAGAGATATTTTTACCTTCTTCATCTTCTCTCATTTAGTTATCTTCTCACTATCTTCTCTTCTCCTCTGCCATTGTATATTTTCTAACTAAAAGGAAGCATTCTTCTTTAGTTTGATGGCAGCTAGCTTAACTCGCTTATCCTCTGGTACATCTTATACTCGAAAATACGTTCAACTTATTGTAGCAAGTCAATAAACTCATCATGGTTCATACTCTCTTAAAATTCAAGGAGGTTCAACTTGATACGAAAGTCCCGCTAACTCCAATATGTGACCTCTTCTCTTCAACTCCTTTGATATTTGATACCAAAATGACGTGGTCAATATTTCTTGTCATTGTGATCTTCCTTGTGAAACGAATTCAAATCCTCGTCCATATCTTCCCCTCGACTCTCTTCCTAACGGTTTAAGGTAATCTCTCCCTGGTTCCCGTCATTCAACTCTGCTAGTCTCCGTTGCAGAATATGGATTTCAAGTTGAATCTCTTCCCGGATCGAGTCTCGTGTATCTCTTCAAGGTTGCATGGTTAGTGTTGGGAATCGGAAAGAAAAAAATTTGATAGAGGTCGATTGGGTAAAGGCAGATGCTAGGAAACCTTAAGATGAGACTAGGGTTGAGATAGCTCTGATACCAAAAGACACCAGAACTAATAGAAAAAACAGTGAAAACACATATATCAAACTTTCACTAATATTAAAATAAGGCTACAACATGACACAAACGGGTGGTTTGGGGTGGCGGGAAGATGCTAGTGAGGGATTTGAGTGGTCGATGACTAAAGGGAGTGGAAAAGAAGGGTTAAGGAAGATGGAAAGTGAAGAAACATCACCACCTCGAAGGAGGATACAGCCGGAGCACCACCACCTCCTCGGATACAGCCCTACAAAAGGGAGAGGAATCCACACAGAAAATTTGAAAAAGAACATGCAGCAAAAATTGACTCCTATACACAAAGGATAGCAATTTATAGTCTCACTAGACAAAGGAAACTTCTACACAAAAGGAAGAGGTAAGACGAAACTAGAAAATACTTCCTAAGTGAAGACGGGAGTGACAGACTCACGCAACAACTCTCGGATCGCAAAGGTTTGTGATCCCGCCCTCCTGCCATCATGCATCCTTCTGCACACATGAGAGATCACGATCTGCCCCGCTTCCGCTCCGCTCCCGCCCACGCAAAGCTTCGCAGTGGCCCACGCCGGATCATAGCGCACTATGTCACCACACCTCCTAACCAGTTGGTTCCTCCTTCGGTCGTCTACAACAGGTTGTCCCACCTTCCAAGGGCCTTCCAGCAACTCATCCACTTCCACACCCATAGCAGCCACCGAGCCCCTCTAGCCCCTTCCAACATGCCTCCAGCTACCATCCCTCTCTGTCACACCGGATCCGCCGCCATACAGGATTGTTTCTATCTCGTGCTTAGTCAAATTTTGCATTTGTTATTTCAATTAACACTCATGAGTTATTTCGATGGTCGTTTATGTGTTATTTCATTTATTGCTTAAGAGCTATTGTTTGTGAAGAGCTGACATTGTACTCATTTTAAAATTCAGCAATAAAATTTGTCACGTCTGAGTCGTGATTTGGGTTAACAATGTGTCGCATCATCCATAGCATGAGATGCATTGAACCCGGTTTCTTGAAAGCACTAAAAGCTTTTGAAATGCTAGTAAATGAGAAGTAATTAGCACCAAAAATAAAAGCTAGCAAGGAAGTGAAGAGAGGAACCACCAAGAAGAAATAAACTCTAATAGGAAAACAAAAACCAAAGAACGGAGACGAAATGATTATGAAAAATAGTGAGGAAAATCAAACAATCATGCTTAGTTATTGTGGCAGATGCCAAATCAAACTATTATATTTGAAGTTTGATTTTATTATAAAAAGGTATTTTATTATAAAAATGTACCAAGGGCATGACGCTAAGACACTACACGTGCACTTTGCTGCAAACTTACACTTCACATGCAAGCAATGAATAAGATTACTGCATGGCGTCATTTCACCTCAAAAGCATGCATTAAAATATGTTTTTAAAGACACTTACTATATCTACCATAGATTTGAGCCTAACTCAATCCCTAAAATACACAAATTTCTCTTAATTGGGGTTCTCATCTTTCTCTTACATTTGTTTCCGCTCGTAATAAGTTCACAATCTTCTTTACTTGGTGTGTGCGCTTTCTCCCCTTTTGGCTATTTTTATTTTATATTGGACTTTTGTCAGGCAACTCAACATGTGACCTGGGAAAAGATAAGTCGGTGAGCATATTAACCATTTGATTTAGATGATTGTTTTTCAACAAAATCACTCAATAGATGAGAAATATATAATTCCATTGTATGATCAGATGATCTTTTAATTGATGTAAAATTCAAATAAAAAAATTTCAAAAAAATCTCACGAGTACTTTCAGCTACCCTGAATTGCTCCTCATCCCAATGCAATGTTGGAGAGCATGAATTTAATTACACTTCTACAGATAAGAAATAATCCTTCTTTATTTATATTTGTACTTCAAAAAGGGCAAAAGAAAAAATCTTTAAATAAATACCATCATGGCAGCTTTTCTATTCATCTCTTCCCTAAAGACTTATTTATCCCTCTTCCATTTAATGCGCCAATTTGTTAACATCTAAACCAAATTTATAAAGGGATGGCCTGGAGCAATGGACAGTTTGCCACCATTGTAATCTAGAAATCATGCATTCAAGTTACAAAAATAGTTTCTATATAAATACATCCTTTGTTTGACAGAATTTTCTAATTAGAGGAGAGAAGTAAGATTTCTATTCAACCATTTTACTGCAATGAACATTTAGTGAGATACCTACGAAACAAGTGAAAAAACTTGAGCATTGAAAATTTTTTTACAAAATAAATAGCTTAAAATTAGTAAAACAAAGATTTAATTTATGAAATGCAATATTAAAAATTAATGGTCAATAATATTACAAGTAAAATTATGCATAAGTATAATAAGTTGAAGCAAATTACATCTATTATAAAAAAATAATAATGATATAGATGAAAGACAATAAAAATCATTTGGTGTTTTATTATTATTATTATTATTAAAAGGATCATTTGGTTTATTAGTTACTATCACTATGCTTGGTTGAAGATGTTTGATATCGGAACTAGTTCAGAAATCAGCAGAAATGGAAGCAAACTTTATTAATCAATGGTTAGGGTTACAAACAAGATTCAATTGAAAAAAGTTGCAACAAACACTAATCTCAGTTAGGGCCAAATAAGAAGGTACGAGGCGACAATGGTACCTACAAGGGGATTGTAGTAGTGTAGGAGAGGGAACTATGAGAAGAATAAGAGATTGCGGTAGTGGTTAGAGAAGGTGAAGGAAGTGTAGGCTGGAGGGCTGGGCAGCAGAGGAAAACAGCTAGGGGAAGGCGCAGGTTGACTGGCAGCACGGTTCGGAAGGCTGGGAGAGTGCAGGTGGATTGGAAGGTTGGGCAGCAGGTTCTGGAAGGCTGGACAGCATGTTTGCAAGGCTGGAAAGCAAGTTTGTAGTAGTAGAGGTGGGGGGATGGCCGGCGGCTAGCGGAAGTGTAGGAGATGGGTTAGGGAAGATGATAGGGGAGGATACGACACGACCACAGAGAAGGATACAGCTGAAGCACCACCTGTCGTCCGATATAGCACTAGCTGGGAGAGGAGAAGACTCCAAGAGAAACTCTAAAACAACAAAAAGCAAAAGCTGAATCTTAATTTCCAGAAAGCAGAAATTAAAGACTCCCATAAGGAAAGAAACCAGAAAGGCAGGACAGAAAAAAGAAAGAAAGGGGGAAGAGCCGGCGGCAGCGCCACCCCTCCCAAATTGCTGCTCGGTCCCGTTGAGACCTGGAACGGGGCATTAGATGCCCTGTTCCCTCCCCCTGCCAGCCGATTCAGCTGACTGGCTCCCTAGCTCCGCATCATTGTTATATGAAAGCAACAGCTGGCTCCCCTGCTCTGCATCATTGTTATAAGAAAGCAAATGTAGGTAGTTGTTGTGAGTACAGTGCTAGAGTTATTCAGCTGCACCAGTGGTGCAGAAAATTTCTTCTTTGAGAAAAACGGCATGAAGCTGTTTTATAAAACCGCTCATGGATTTTTCAGCGTTATAACGGAACGTAATATTTTATCATAAAATAATTTCTTAGATTAATTTTGGTGAAAAAATAAGAAATTCATCCAATAATTACAAATATAATAGCACTTTTAAAGTATGGTGATCCGCAGCAAAGGGCTGTTGTTGGCATAGGAAGACAGTGGTCAGTCGATCGAGAAATATCCATATAAATCAATTGGTCAGCGCAGGAAAATGAAGCTCTACGAATTGCCATGACAACCTCCAAACCATACTCACAAAAGAATAAAGAATGGTGCGATGATAGCTGTACAAGCCCTGCTCATTATTGCAGAGGATGTTTTTTTTTTCTTTCCTTTTTTTTTTTTATTTTCCCAATGTGATCTTAACAAGAACTTTCTGCCAGTTGATTCAAAATAACTGTCGAAAACCATCCTCTCAATACAATTATGTGAGTTTCTTTCAACAAAGAAACGAAAATATTATCATCCGAACACCTATCTGTTGTTTGGAGGAAGCCTTGCATAAAGCAAAACAGAAAGGATATCAACCAAGTAGAGTACGATAAACCTTATAATACTATAATTAGGTCCACTACGTAAGAGAATTAGGGTTAAGTACTGAAAAACTGTTAATCATTTAATAGAAAAAATAAGAATGTTAAGATAGATATGATACAAAATAATTAGGGGGTATATTAAAAGGAAAGAATTGGATGATATCTATTGAGGATAATATAGGGGAAACAAAACTTGGTTAGTTTACATATGCACTACTACAATAACAAGAAGCCTTTTATCCCACTAAATTAGTTCGGCCACATGAACCCTTTTTCTCCATTGGGTAGAAAATATACCCATGTAGGGTAGATAAAATTAGTTTTGGAGGATTACAAAAGAAAAGAATAGACACCAATGATATAAGGATATAAATTGTTTGAAATGATTTAAGAAGAATAGGTTTTAACACATTAACCAACAATCAATGACAAATGTAAAATGAAAATTCATATAAGTCAACTTTAAATAGTTGGGATATGGTGGACGATGATGATGATGATACATGTTCTTCAGAATTTCATAACAAATAATATGATGAAATAACATAGAAGAATAATTTAATAAATCTAGTAAACAAAACAAAATAGTGGAGAAAGATACCATTGGTGGGAAAATCCTTCAAATGACAAGCAACTCCAAAAATGATAATCATAGATACTAAGAGAAAGCTTAATGTTGAACATGATTTACATAATTGAATAACAGTTTATTTCAAGCAGAAATATCCAAAACATTAAACACTTGTCTACTAAATAGTATGATCGTCATGCTTAAAGTAACTCCAGTAAAGGGGCCTTACAAGAAATGACGGGTATCTTAAGCTGAAAAAGCAAGTCCATCCAGGATTACCATTGATTTTTTTACAATATCCAAAAAAATTGCTATAAAGAAAATAATCCAACCCATGGCTAAGCATCTACTAAATTCTTGTATAAAGTATGCATTATGGTAATAAATAAGGCCGACATTAAAGTTCTTCTGAACAGTACATAAAAGATGATTACGGTTTAAAAAAGAAAAGGCAACTCATGACAATAGAAACTTGAAAATAACACACCAACATGAAATTATAAGCATGATATACCAGAGAAAGACAATATAAGTGACATAAAATGTGTAGAATGGAATTATTTGGAGGCAAACCAGATGATATGGACTAAAACACTTACGTCCAAACTTTGGGCTTCTATCACTGCAGCCATAGTAAAGTTTCGCAAAGTCTGATTTCCAAATATCAATGTCGTAATGAGTGGCACCCTACAAATAAAGTCAAATCAGTAATATACAACAGCAATAATATTCAAAAAAACAAGGTAATAAACAATTTGTTCATATCAAAATAAAAAATCTGTTCAAAACAGAATTCTGCCATAATGAAATGTCATTGTTTCCTTATCGATGTAACATAAACGAAAAAACCAAGAGCTGTTCACTCATGTTTCTATCAAGCGATTCCAGAATTTAGAGAAATAATCTGAAAGAAAGTTCTTCTATGAGCATTGTTAGGACAGTGAGCAATAAGCCACTAAATTTGTGCACCTTTCCCAGTATTGTATTTGAACCAAATGATGCTGTAACTTCACATAGTATGACAATTCTGTGCATAACAATATCTATCATATATAAATTTGTTTATATTTTTATAAATTTATATATGTTATGGAAAATACTAAGTAAGAAGCTTGTTTATTAGGTAACCTAACAAGAGGAAATTTAATTTCAGATCTTTTCTATTAGGTGTATTCCTAATCTTTAGATAGAGGAATGTCTATAAGTATGTAACATATGACTTCAATTGGGGGCATTTAAGCAACGCACACCTCCTTTGTTCAGCATCATTCTTCGCACACAAGTGCGGCCTTGACGTCTTTGATCATTGTCTCGATCGTCATCAACCTGCACTGTGTCGTTCGTCAAAGCCTCCTCTTCAATCGTCTGCAACTTGTTCTTCATCGCCGGCTTCATTTGTGACTTATTCATCATCGTCAGCTTCATCTGTGACTTCCACTTTGATTGTTGTTCAAAGAGCACTTTCTACATCGTCTACTTTCTTTGGCTTCGGCTTTGGGCACGACGTATGAGTCGAACCACTTCTGCGACTACTTCGTTTGCAACATCCGCACCTGCTTGGTGTGTGAAGGTGTATTCAGCTTCATTTGCATCATCATGCATTTCGTCTTCGTCTTTTGTCGTCACCAGCACTCATCTACATTGATATGGGTCAAGGGGATGTGGACATCGATGAACCTTAATATGCTCTGAGTCGATCTATCTGCTTCAATCTGAATCATTTTCTTAGGTCGGTTTGTTCAACTGCTACTTTCGGTTGCTTCGTTCATTTAGTTTGTTGTGCTCAGCCGATCCAATTTTTTTTCATCTGAACAGTTGTGGGTGGATTGTCTGTGGACGAGTTTTTTATCTCATGATCGTAATTTCGCCTCATCCTTTGGTACAAAATGGCATCATTTATGATTGGTGAACAAAAATATCTTCTGGCAAATTTAATTTCGGAAGTGGTTAAGATTACGGATGAATAGTTAAATGTCATCGATTATTTTTATTAGGAAAAATTGTGAGACTCCACTTAAGAAGTATCTCCCAAAAAAGTTACCTCATTGATAATCCCTTAGCTGAGATAGAGCTGAATTACTCTAAGTGGATTAGAGTTGATGCACAGCTCTTAATACAAATATTGAACACCATCAAACCAGATCAATCTGGGCATATCACTCATCATGACTATTTAAAGATGAGATGGAGAAATTGGCATTTGTGTTTTAAGGAAGAGAATATTTCTGGAATCTTTTATTTATGCAAAGAATTCTATCGACCTAAACAACAGGATCAATCATTGAACACTTATCACATGCACTTTAAAAATGTTTATGAAGAATTGAATGTTTTATTGCCCTTCAGTACTTGTATTCAAATTTAGCGGACTCAAAAAGAATAAATGACTATTATGAGTTTTCCAGCTGGCCTCAACTCTCAATATGAAGGGGAATCTCAAATCTTATCTTATCCAACTGCGCACAATTATGAGTTCTCAGGCCTCCTCCATACAACAACCTAGTGTTTCGCTAGTCTGGAAAACTACAGACATCAATAAACCTCAGTCTCAAGAAAATTACATAAGTAGAACTTCAAATTTTAGAAATTAAGGTAGTGTTTTATTACTGCATTAAACTAGTCATATGAAGATGTGTAAGAAATTGTTGAAAAATAACCATAAGGGTTCTACAGTTAGCTCGCATAGTTACTAATAATGAGTCTCCACAGAGTCAGACTCTCTCGATCTCCGCAGAAGAATATGCTAAGTTCATCAAATTCCAGTAAGCATCCTAGAAATCCCCATCTATCATTGTCTTTGTTGAGTCAGGTAACAATGATACTTGCATTCTTTTCTCTTCCACATAATCGGTCACTGATTTTGGTGTATTAAATCACATAATAGGAAATCCAAAACTCTCTACTTTTCATAAGCACCTTTCTTGAGTCACCTTAGCAAAGGATCTACCTCTAATATTTTTGGTCCTAGCACCATCAATGTTACACCCATATTGCCTCTGATTTTTGTTCTAAGTTTACTTTAATTCGCTTTTAATCTTGTCTTTGACAGCAAAATCAAACCTGAATATTGTATCTTATTCTTTCCCGACCATTGTCTATTTCAAGACCTTGGTAAAAGTCGAGAATTGAAGGGGCCATATATTGTGGATAAGAAAATACTTCAACCCGTAGCAGATTCTAACACCTTATCTCCTTTTGAGATACATTGTCAATTAGGACATCTATCACTATCAACGCTGAAAATATTGTGTCCTCAGTTTCAACAATTATCTTTGAAGTGTAAGCCATGTCAATTTGCCAAACACTATCGTTTGTCTTTTGGTCTTATAATTAATTAAAGAGTCGATCATAGTTTTGAGTGGGTTCATTTTGATACATGAGAACCTCGTCTTGTTTTATCGAATGGATTTTGGTACTGTCACTTTTGTGGGTGATTTTTTCTTGTATAACTTGGCATTATATTATGAGATCTCATTTTGAATTATTCTCACACTTTCAATCATTTTGTGTTGAAATTAAAACTCAATTCGATGTTTCAGTATATGATTTTGAGAAGTCATAATGCAAAAGAATATTTATGCACCTTTACAGACATATAAAATAAAATGGGATGCTTCACCAATCCTATGTAAATACTCCATCTCAAAATTAAGTAACTGAAAGACAAAATAGACATTTCTTGGGATGGTCGGGGCTTTTTTGTTTCAAACAAATATGCCTAAACAGTTAAGGGTAGTCTCTACAGCATGTTTTGATCAATCAAATGTCTTTGTCTATCCTACAGAACCCTACCAAATTTTATTTTCCGATAATTCTCTCTTTCCTATTGTACCAAGCATATTTGGTTGTACTTGCTTTGTTCATGATACCCATCAACAAGTGTCCAAACTTGACCTTAAGTAACTAAGATGTCTTTCTAGCATACTCTCGTATGCAAAAAGAATATCGATATTTTTCTCCTCCTACACAGGTATATGATATATGTTTATTTCACCTTTCAAAAATAAACCACATTCTTTGGTGACTCATCGGCGTTTAAATCTTCATCAAATTTCAATGAGTTGTTAATGTATCACATAATTAATTCATATTCTACTTTAGCTCCATTTCCAATACTTCAATCCAAACCATCTTTCAAAAATGTTTACTCAAGAAAACCTCGCTCCCCTGATTTTAGTTCGGCATCAATATCATCTTCCTCAGTGAATTCTCCTCCCAATGATCTTGATTTACCTAATGCTTGTCATAGAGGTAAACGTCAATGTGCCTATCTCATTTCCTCTTTTGAACTATAATCATTTATCTTCCACTTTGTGCTCGTTTGTTGCTTCTTGACTTTGTTGAGATTTCAAGATCTCAGCAAGGCCTATCTCACTCTGGGTGGAGGGCAACGATGTTTGATGAGACGAATGTCTTAACAGGAAAATGGAATGCGGGAACTAGTTTAACTACCTTCTGAAAGGAAGATTGTTGGTTGTAAGTCTTTGCATTTATGTTACATTTTGATAGAACTGCAGCTCGTCTCAAAGCTCGATCGTTAGCTAAGGGCTTTGCTCAAACTTATGGAATCGACTACTTAGACAAATTCTCTTCGGTAGCTAAGTTAAATTCAGTTTGCCTACTCTTGTCATTGGTTGCACTGAATAATTAGCTCCCACACCAGCTGAATGTGAAGAATGCTTTTCTGCATGGTTTTTTTCCTTTTGCATTTCTTTTATTTTTCTTTTGGTGAGTTTTGAAGATCTATGATGAGACGTTTGACCTTATTGGTTCTTCTGGATGATCTGTTTATCACTACCAGTTGGGGTCAAATGTTAAATCCCAATGAAGGCAACCAAGTTTCTCTCCTTTTTTCTGGATGATCTGTTTATCACTACCATTTTTTTCTTCTTTTGGATGGTCTTTTTTTGGTGATATGCATATGTAACACACAAATTTGGTATTATGTGGGCTAAAGGCAATCAATAAACTTTTTTTATAAGGTTTATTGTCTGCTTATACTGACAGATTCGTTGGTTTATATAATGAGTACTCTAAGACCTCACAGCTGCATAAAAAAAAAATTAATTACTTATGTTATCAATTTTTACTTGTGTTATGTATACTTGGATGTCTTTTAAAGCATTCAGGAAAAATAAGCTCAAGGATTTTTAGTACCTCCAGAGGATTACACTGCTACTGTGAACTTCAATGTTTCCTACCAACTTAACGTCAGTACTATGGCTACGAGAATAAGTTTTACAAGTGTTTGCAAGTGTCCACGGCGAATCACGGAAAATTGACTTTTTTAAAATGGGCAGATAGGCTAGAAGATTTCACCGCTGATAGTGATCGAGCATGGAGAGTATCTCTAGATGACGACTTAGCTCGTGACATACGTCGTCTACATTTAAAAATAATATTATCATATTATTACTTATTATTTTAATAGTATATTTCTTAATTTTAGTAGTCATGATAATCATTGTTAAGTGATGTCTCTATTTTTTTTTTTTAATGTTCTACAATGGATTTCTGCTTCTAAAGTATAAAATATATTAGTATGAAAGTTCTTTTGCAAACAGTATTATTATACAGGGGCAGAACGATCATTTATCCATAAGCAGTTGTAGTACAACTATTTTCAAATTGCAAAAAACAAACAGACAGCCAGTTTATCCGCAACATCTTCTGCGCAGTAGTTTCCTGTAGTAATTGTTGCGCAGCAGTTTATTATTCAGTTGTCCCTACCCCAAACAGACCGTCAATTAGACAACCCGCCTAAAGGTTGGCATATCCCAACATAAAAGAAGCCAAAGCTAATATAATTAAAGAAACTTCCTCGGCATGTTGTGTGGAGTCGCACATCTTATATATAGAGTCAGAAGGTGATCCCCATCAAGCCTAGAACCTACTCTTTCAAGACAATATATTTAGATCTACGGAAACATCGAATTTAAAGTGTGCAAAAAAAGATGAGGTTGCAAAAAATTTAGAAGTTCGTGTTGAGAAATGTGAAAGCCAAACAAGAGGAAAGACTTTGGCTCACAAAATTCTCAAACAAAGATATTCTAGTCAACCCTAAGGAGAGATGTAAAAGCTTTTTCCAAGAATGCATACCATGTTAATATTTGACTCACATACGACTACAACCTTCTCACAGGTAGAAACCTATATACATTACTTAATCATTAGTAGTTTGGAGGATGAACTTGCTTGAGTTGCTTGCACCATTATTGGGCCAACAAAACTTATACTAATGATGGGTTAAAATTTCTCTATATATATTAAGCAAAATACAAGCAAATACAACCAAGGAAATAGTGCACAATTTTTTTTTGCAAGAGAATCTATAGATATGGCCTTCCATTACAATCAAAATTGACAAACAGACCACGATTCTAAAAAAAAAGATCAGGAGATGCTTTGGAGCACATGAAATTTGCCTCAAGTATGCCTCCGTACGCCGTTGGTAGGCTAATAGGCGGATGAAAGCCACCAACAAGCTAATTCCAAATCTACTGAGAAAAATAATTGAAGAAGCCAAAAGGAAAGTGAGTCAAAGCTCTATCGTTTGGAATTTGGGCCCTCAAAACGAATCCATCTTCGGTGACTAGCCAGAACCCTTTTACCTTGTCCCATAGCTTGAAGAAAACAAAGGCTTGAAAATAGTAATGGATTTACTAGGATAATAATTGGCCAAAACCTTAATAAAACAAAAGGAAATTAAGATTAAAAATGCAAAATACTACATTTCCAAGATCGACGAGAGAACGCTCTATGTTGGAGACCTAGTCTTCAGAATGATAGACACAGTAGCTTGGTATTATGTGCTCGGTACATTGGGTTGGACTTAGGAGGGACCTAACTATATCAAAAAAATTGGTTGTCCCGAGACTCTATCAAATACAAACACATTTGGAAAATAATCATGACATATAATAGAAATAAACATGAAGGCTTTTTATTCATAAGAGGGGCAAAAATTCCTCCTTAAATTTTCTATTTTTTGTGTAATATCTTGTGAAAATGAAAAAAAATTTTGTCAAGAGCAATATGATATTTGTTAAGAGAATATTTTCAAGTCCAATAAATGTGTAACACGAGGTGGCGAGTCCAACTAAGTAGCTTGTCATCCATTGGTTACATTCAAGAATCTCTCCATTTGCCTAAATACTTGATAACTCGTCCTATCTCAACAAGTTTAATAAAATTGAGGTCAAGAAAAGTATAGCACATCTCAAGTTGAAATTTAATCTTGGCATGCGCGCCAAAGTTCAAGATCGGTAGGCCTCAAACATAGGCTACACTTGAGATCAAAATAATATTGGCTTAAGGTTACGTCTAAAAGTTATAGATTACTCCATACAACAGAGCTAAAACACCCAAGTAGACTGACATTCTTTCTTTACCAAGTCACACTTTCTCATCTAACTTGAGTTTTCTTCTAAAAAAAAAAGATATCCAAAACACTCTTTCCAGCAAAAACAATCATAGCAAAGAGCAATAACAAATGATAACAATAATAATAATTATATACAAATTAAAAAAAGAAGGGTTCCTCAAAAATAAGTTGGAGACTCTCTCACACTAAATATATCGAGTCACTTATATCAACTTGTCATACCTCAAGCATAATGCCTCAATTCTCATAAAGTATTAAATAGTTTAGCATTAGAATCAGACTCCCCACTTTATAATCCAAATTTGTATGAGTAACATACAAGTTCATTCTATTTAACAAGACTAGATAGGTAACCTTTGCAAAAGCAAAGACAAGAAAGAATCATCCCTGACAATGACTCGCAACAAAATAAATGAGAAAATAAATAAGACTTGAGATGAACAATCTACTCATACATCATTCAGAGCACTCATCAAACAAAGCATGAGTCCTTTCTTCTAGAGAGAAATTAACTACCCATGAGTCATGCATAACACTTGCAAATCCAAACATCCAAAATTCATATAAAATGTGGTCCTTCACTTAATAGCCTACAGGATTAGTTGACTCGGAAAAAATTAAAAATAGAAGACAAAAAGCAAGTATATGCAAAAAAAGAACTATTTTTTCATTCATATGCTTTACACATACAATATTTTCTCTATGTGAGCACAAAAAGAAAGAAAGGAGAGCACATGAAGGGAGGGTCTCACTCGCTTTATCGAACTCACCTTATGATGATTCATCGGTAATTGATTGATAAAAGTAGTATGGTACTTACCAGGGAGCTCCATGGAGGCATCCAACTCCTCGATACAATAGTCAAAACTTTGCAATATAATTCTCTACAAGGAACTCCCTAGAGAATTATATTTTATCCAAGCATTTGAACCTTAGTACACTCAGTCTCAATCTTATATTCTTTTATCTGCTCGATGAGTGCTCATTTCCTATTGAAATTATCTTGGAGAAATGCCTGCCTACCATTCAACTCAGCCTTTGCAACCTCTTACTCCTTTTCAAAATATCTCTGAAGATCAAACTCCTCACATAGTGACTTATTCACCAACCTTAATTCTTCCTCCAATTATATCAACGCATCTTTTAATGATGGAAAACCAAAGTAAAGCTCATCTACCAGCTCATTGCCTAAGCACTCATTGCAACAAAAATGAGATACTTATAGAGAAAAAGCATCAAGATCTTCCTAGCGGTAAAACGAGTAAATGGCATAGATCAACTTGTGAGCTCCTTACAAGACTCGTCCCTGAAAATATTTACCTCCTATTCGACCTCGCAAGTGGAGGGCCACTTGACTCCAGATTTTCTAGACTTTCCACATGGCAAAAAGATTGAGGAATTTCCCTTCCTAGCATCTTCATAGAGGTAGAATGAGTAAATGGCATAACCAACTTGAGGGCTCCCGGTGAGACTAGTTCCCGAGAATATTTATCTCATATTTGACCAAGTGAGTGGAAGGCCACTTAACTCGTCGGGTTTTCTTAACTTCCCTCATAAGCAAAAAGATAGAGCTATTTCCCTTCCCAGCATCTTCTTGTGGTCCCAATGAGAAAATTAAGCAAATTTGAAGCGAGAATAATAGAAAGGGTAAAAGTGTCGGCAAATGGGAGTTACTGACGAGCTTCCCACTCTGCGAAAGGGTGACACACCACAATTACTATGTCTAAAGGACGAGCTTCCCACTCAGCTTCCCACTCTTCATGAATTCTACACCCCCCTCCCCTGTGTTAGAGGGGCAATTAGATCCACTGTGGGCACATTCGGTCACAAAAATACTCTTCTTCACCGTTCCATTCCTTGATGTCAATGATGTTATCCCAAGAAAGCTCAATACCTCTAAGTCATCTAAAAGAGCATAAACATTAAACTCGTGTGAATAGAGAACATCCATCGACATTTATAAAGCAATTCCAAAAGAGTAAAGAGTTAAGAAATAAAGTTGCATGCATACAAGACTTGCTAAAGAAATTCTTTACTAGCATCCAAGGTAATAAATAATTTGAGATGAAACACCAATACTATCAGTCAAAAAGTGTTAAGAAAACTACTGCAAAAGTGTCTCCATTTAATTTCATGTGGAATAGGTTCATAGGATTTGAGAAAACCAAAAAAAAAAATTAACACAGAAACACAATCAAAGCAACCAAAAAAACACATGGGAATTTTACGGGTAAAAACCATAGAAAGAAAAAAAAATCACTGAGTCATACCACCACTAATTCTACTATCTAATTCATAAAGTTTTACAAAAAACTCACACAAGTTTCTTCTTCACACTCACACGGGACATGCACCACAATCTTTCCTCTTAGATCGGACGCAAAAATCAAGTAAATTCACCTCTTCGATAATCCTCGCCTTCACCGGAATGCTTGTCAAAGAATACAGAAGAAAGAAACAATAAAACTCAACAAAAAAGGCTTGAAATCGGAATTAAAAACAGTAATCCCGTCACTAACTGTTATGGGCGCCTAAGCACCGAGCTCATAGGTAGTTAGCGCCTAAACGCCCATAATGGGCGCCTAAACGTCCACAATGGGCGCAAGATTTCCACCTGCTCGGTTTGGGAACGCTCAATGGGCACTTGAGCGCCTATAGCCCGGCGCTAAAATGCAGGGAGTATTGTCAGCGAAAAAGCCAACCTACCTGCTGCTCATGAGTGCCCCAATCAGACTCCACACCTAACAATCTCCCACATTGATACTGATAGCACCGAGCCAAGTCCATTGTACCTGCACCTCCATCTGAATCGCCTTCATAGTCAAGTATTGTGATCAAGTACTGTGGTGTTGCTCATCCCCAGTCCAACATTCATGAAACTCAACTGAAACAAAGCATAACTTCGGTTTCTCAACAGCCACCACATTTGTCAACATATCTGCAGAATTTTCAGTTGTATGTATCTTTTCCTGAAATAACTGTCCATCTTCTAGAAGAGATCGAATGAAATGGTACCTAAGTTGGATGTATTTTGCCCTGACATGATAAACAACATTTTTAGCAAGAATAATTTGTCATTGCAGAGTTTTCCAATCCCCTGCTCCTTGTTCAATTTTGCCATGAAATATTGTACCAAATCATTTCATTGCTAGCATCAGTAATAGCAACATATTCGGACTTCCTAGTTGAAAGTGCAACAATCTTCTGCAATCTGTAAACCCAACTCACTGTTTTGTTCTCCAATATAAAGATGTATCTCGTCATACTTCTATTATCCACATCCCCTGTCAGATCGAAATCTATGAAGCTCTGTAGACTGGTCCCTACATTTTCAAAACAAAGTATCATGTTAAGTGTTCCTCTCAAATGTCTGAGAAACCACTTTATTGTCTCTTAATGATACATGTCTGGATTGTTTATGTACCTATTGATCACTCACTACATATGTAATATATGGTTTGATACAAATTATCACATACATCAAACTTCCAATTGCTGAACCATACAGAGTTCTCTCCATCTATATCTGCTTTGCTTCAGAGTTTAGTGATAGCTCCTTGGATAGTTTGAAGTGACAACCTAAGGAATTGTTAACTGGTTTCGCCTCACTCATGTTGAACCCTTGTGGGATCGTCTCAACATACTCTGCCTAAGAAAACTTCAGTGTTCCTGCAGTCATGTCTCTGTTGATTCTCATCTCAAAGATGTTCCTGGTTGAACCTAAATCATTCATCTCAAACTCACGTGATAATTGTTTCTTTAATTCTCTAATTCTCTCTATATATGCCCCTGCAATTAGCATGTCATCCATATACAAAAGAAACAAAATATAACAATTACTGAAGTGTTTGATGAAGCAACAGCAGACTGTCTGACACTTCATTTACCCATTGTCCGGCAAAAACATGTCAAACCTCTTGTACCACTGTCTCGGGGCCTACTTTAAGCCATAAAGGCTTTTATTCAATTTGCAAATCAAACCTTCCTTATCTAGAACCTTGTAACCTAGTGGTTGCACCATTATAACTCCTCCAAATCTCCATGTAAGAAAATTATTTTTGCATCCGTCTGCTCCAGAAGTAGATCTTCTGCTACCAGACTCAACACAACTCTGACAGTCGTCGTCTTCACCACTAGAAAAAGATCTTTGTGTAATTCACTCCTTCCTACTAGAAAGCCTTCACAACAAGCTTTGTCTTGTAGTGTTTGTTATCATCTGACTTCTCTTTCAGCCTGTAGACCCACTTTCACTTTTGTTATTTGGTAGAATCGTCAAATCCCAAATCTGATTTGCACCAAAGATAGCATTTTTTCATCTATGGCGAGCTCTCACTCCCTTGAATCTTCAACTTGAGTGGCACCCTCAAAATACCTTGATTCACCACTATCAGTTAATAATAAATAGTGCAAAGAAGGAGAATACATTTATATGGGTTGTCTCACTCTGTTGAATCTTCTAACTTCTGTAGCAAGTGACTGAGGAACTTTCAGTGTTTTTTATGGTTGAGCAATTGTTCTTTCTCCATCTTCCTAATCACTGGGATCATCTGTCCCCACATATATGGATTATTCAGAAGTAGCTGACAGACTGTCCTAAGTTCTGACCTTGTCTTTGTACATCTCCATTTTGTTGAAAGTGATGTCTCTGCTTCAGATGAACTTCTGATTCTGATAATCCAAGAACTTGTACTCATACTCATATGAGTCATATCCAATGAAAATGCACTTGATTGATTTTGACTCAAGCATGCTCCTGGACCCTGCATCAACATGTACGTATGCAGAACACTCAAATACTCTTAAATGAGATAGACGTACATTTTTTTTTTCACTCCAGACTTCTTCAGGTAAGCCTTTCTCCAAAGGTAGTAATGGACTACCGTTGATCAGATAAACTGCAGTGTTTACTGCTTCAACCCAAAACTATTTTTGTAAGTCTACATGTAGTCTCATGCTCCTAGCACACTCCGTGATTGTTTTGTTCATGCACTCAGCTACACCATTATATTGCACTGTCTTTGGGACAGTGAACTCATGTCTGACCCCCTTTGCAGCACAGAAATTTTTGAACTTCTAATCACGTTACTAACCTATTATCTGTTTTGAAACACTTCAGCTTGAAGTCTGTCTCATTTTCTGCCACAATCTTTCATTTCTTAAAGACTTCAAATATATCAGATTTTAGCTTTAAGAAATAAACTCATATATTTCTCATGTAATCATCAATAAATGTGACAAAATAGCGAGAACCTCCAATGGACTGAACCGGCGTAAGGTCTCATGCGTCAGTATGCACTAACTCCAATTTATTTGATTTCACCACTGACACATCAACTCCAGTGTAAACAGGATGAAACCTAATATCGTTCGATCCAACACTTCTCATTCCTCCATATGCATAGATTCAGGTTTCTTTGTGATTTCTCGTAGTGGCAAGTAAATTTTTTTTTATAAAGAAAATCCTCCACCTGCATCTTCTAAAATGTGAAGCTCGTCCCATTGAAGTTCTCCACCTAAATTTGACGTCGAAAAAATTGAGAACGGGAAAAAACCACGAAGCCACACCACTAAAAATTCAATTATGTAATTCAGGGAGCTTTATAAATGACTCGCAAGCTTCTTCTTCAAACTCACGAAGAAACTAATAGAACTTGCACCAACAATCTTCTATCTTAAATCTGACGGAACAATTATGTGGAATCACCGAAATTTATCTATTCAACACTCATCACCTTCACCGGGATGCTTGTCAAATAATACAGGATAAAGAAACACCAAAACTCAACAAAAAAGATTGAAATCAGAATTAAAAATTGTAATCTCATCACTAATTGTTTTGGGCGCCCATACTTGGCGCCTGGGCGCTGAGCTCTCAAGTAGCTCGCGCCTAGACGCCAAGCTCTCGGGTAGCCGGCGCCCCAGCGCCAAAAGTGGGCGTCAAAGCACCCATAATGGGCACAAGATTTCCACCTGCTCAGTCTGGGAATGCCCAATTGGCGCTTGAGCGTCCATAGCCCGGCGCCAAGGCACCAGAAGCACTGTCAGTGAGAAAGTCAACCTATTTGCTGCTCATGGGTGCTTCAATAAGACTCCACACCTAACAAAAACTGGCATAATCGACAACGCCTAAAGCAGAAACATCTGCCTTGTCCTTTAAAATAGGATAGGCCTTGTCTACACGGTCCATCCTGCCAGCCTAATCAACATGCATTTCCCCTTCCAATCTCTCACCATATTCTCCAACCCAATCATTTGGAAGTGGACTTAAGAAAACTAAGTGCACTCATCCACGGATATTTTTTTGATAAAAAACTGGCGGAAAACAGTAACACTCCATGGAATCCAAACCAACCCAAATCATAACAAGTTGGGCATAATCTAAGCAGAGATGAGCTCATAATAACTCACAACTTCAACAATCACGAGGCATAGTGTAAATTATAGGTTGAATCAAAATTGGTCTAAATATAACTCGTAATTATTGAAAGAGTTGGGAAACGAACCCACTTTTTGAGGCTACACGATTAAATGCTTATCATTATAACAATAGATTTGGTGCACTACTAGCTAGTAACACGGTAGCAGTCGAGCCCTCGGTGTACTCACCTTTCTAAAATGACTAAAGCATATCTCATCAAGGAAGTTGCCATGAGATGCTAATAGGTGAAAGTAAAGAGATAGTTGCGAGAAGAAAACGAAAAGCATAAAGGGCTTACAGAGAATAGGGATACTTATAAAGGTAAAAATTACAATTTCCAAGGAAAACATCCATCTGTCGTAAATACTTAATATCAGTCAAAACTTGCCTCATTATTGCAGTCTTCATAACTTGATTCATACTCCAAGAATATCAAGGGCAACCAAAATAAATAAAAACAAAAGGATAAAATAATAAAAATAAAAGCAAGCGCATCTTACTCTAAGCACACAAAGACTAGCCAGCATGAAATAAAACATACACAGGGTTGTAAATGAACCAATGCACTTGATCAAACAACTCAGACATTTCCATTGAATGCCTATATCTCACTTCAAACTCTTAATCTGTTTTTAAGTGATTCTCCAGAAATGCAAAAGAAAATCGAAAAATTAAATGTATAAGTAAAATGACTATTTTTAGATGACAATAAAGAACATGTCAGAACAAGAACCACAAGCTTAGTCCAAGAAAGACCCGCCAAACTTAAAGGCACCCACCCATCTCAAAAGGAATAGTCAAGCTCAGTAAGATTCGCCTAACTCAGACACGTTTCTCCTAACCCAGAAGTAATTCACCCAAATGAAAGAAGGAACTTGGCCAAAATTACATACGAAGCCCTAATCACCTTGTCTGTTCAACCAGGCAAACTCGCTTATCCCCTCAATGATCTCACCTATTTTAGCAGCAGAAATCTCTTAAGCACCCCACCAGACAGCTACCCAAGGGTATTATTATGTCCACATGTGTCCAATAGTTTAATCAAAAATCACTTTATTTATTATTCTTGTATGCCTTTTCATGCAGCATCTAAAATTGTATAAATAAATAGTCAAAGGAAGCATATAATGACATCCAAAATTCTTAGATTTGAGCTCTTAGAATAAAATTCTAAGAACTTCTTTTTAGACTTCCTCTCCCGTTCTAGTCTTCGCTTCAATCTCATAAATCTTGTAAGCAGAGTTGAGGTTTTATCCATGAACAGATTTTGATCCAGCAATGTTAATTGAGAAAAGTTAGTGCCATCAAGCTGTTGCCATAAAGGCAAAGATGAATGCGAAAACGTTTAAAATAGAAGAAAACGCAAGCTTAACGAACAGTAAAGCTTGTATGATTGTGCCGTATGTAAAACCTACCCGTCTATACCTCCGGAACTTGGACCACTCAATTTCGGATACAACGTTGCCAGTGAAAAGCGAGATGAGTCCCAGAGCGAAGAGCACCGATCCATATATCAAAGATCGAGGAATCACTCCGTTCTGCAAGATCCAGCTCTGGCGCATCCGCTTTTTAGGCGAAGCCAATCCCAGGTCCGGTGAAGAGACCTTGCTCCACCCCGAGAGGTTTAAGTTCCCATCAATTGCCGTTCCCATAAAGATTAGCAGAATCAGCCCTATATCTTCCCGGCGGAAATAGCAAGCCTCGAAATTTCAAGCTCCAGTGACATCATCAATGTCAACCAGAAGAGAACCGAGGCAGCTTCCTTCGAGGGCCGGATACAACAATGGCGTCTAGCATCGAAGGAAAAGGGGCTGCTTGCCAGCAGGAAGGAATTAGCGCTAGCATTAGTAGGGTTTAGTAAATTCGAATTTATTTAACAAAAATAGACGTAAAATTCGAGCTTTAAATCTTAAATTTTTTAAATTTATGAAATCTATATATATATATATATATATATGTTTGTTGGATTTAATAAATTGATCTATAAATTCTGCCAATAGAGAGCTATAGGAACTGGAAGGAGTTACTTTCAATTTAATCTGCAGAAATATTATCAAAGTAATTTTAATAAATAATTTTATCAAAATAAATTTAAAGTTATTTTAGGGCCCGTTTGAGGCAGCTTATTTGGTGCGGTGGCGTTTTAAAAATGTATCTTGTTTGTTTGTGTAAGCTGCATTTTAACAGTTTATACGTTATCAAAACGTTGAAAACAGCGTTGTGTGGTGGCAACTTGTTGGTTGCGATCTGACTTTTCCAAAAAAATAAAAATTTGTAATAGCCACCTCACCTAGCTTTTCGACAGATTATTTTTAATAAATTTATCAACAGATCATTCAATAAGCTACAGCTGTCCCAAACAGACCCTTAATATGATCTAAACATGTAATGAATATGTGACAAAAATATATGAAATTTTAATATAAATGATATTTTCAATAATTATAAATTTAAATTTTGATATAAAATCATCAAGTTCTAACTACAATTGCATTATAAATAGATAAATATATATATTTATATATATTTAATATTTTTTAAAACTAAAAAAAGAAACAATTCTATAAATATATAAATATAAATATAATTTATAGTAATAATATAAATTACACTGCTAATATAAATCATTATAACTAATAAAAATTAAAATATACATTAATTTTTTTTAAAATTAAAGTTTAATTATAATTTTTTTTATATCATGTAGTCCATTTAATATTCTTAAAGCCACACTTAATCATTCATCTTTGCAACACAAATCATCTTTCGGCACTGAACATTTTTGTAGTGTCACATCACGAAAGAAACTTAGCATAACCTTATTTATAATGAATTAGTTTAATTAAATTTATATTAATTATTATATTTAAGATTTTTAAATTTGTAGTTATATGTTTTACTTAATATGATTTTTGTATTAATTCTTATACAAAAAATTTTATAATGTTATTAAGAATCAATTATAGTTAAATAAGTGTTTTTGACTAGCCGGTTCAATACAACTTGGATTGATTCAACAATTCACCAGTTTGGCTGACGAAAAAATATTACATCAGTACTACGCACGTAGAGTAACGTGTGTGGCCAATGAAATCACGTCACGACACCCCGCGAGACAGCGAAAAAAAACGGCGCAGTAACACGGGGAATATCCCCCCCCCCCCCCCCCCAGATCTTGTCATTTTATTTTCTTTGTGCTGTATGGGAATATTCCTTGTGTTATAATAACACAATAACACATGAATAACACATAAATAACACGGGGGAGAATATTCTCCCGTGTTACTGCGCTGTTTTTTCTCTATCGGGAATATACCCCTTGTTATTCATGTGTTATTTTGTGTTATTCATGTGTTATTGTGTCTTGAGAATATGTTTGATGTTATAATAACATAATAACACATCAATAACACGCAATAACATATGAATAACTATGAATAACACGCAATATAACACAGGGGGGAATATTCTCCGTGTTACTGCGCCGTTTTTTTCCCTGTCGTGTGGGATGTCGTGGCGTGATTTCATTGGCTACGCACGTTACTTCTACGTGTGTAGTACTGATGTAATAAATTTTCTTTGGTTGACGGCTCGCAGCAATTTTCATTGGTTCAATACGAAAATATTTAGTAAGATTACCCATACCGGCCATATGCCTAGTTCACAGTCGAATCAATTGAACGCGTCCATCTATTTAATACTTATGGTACAGTTATCTCTTCTCTTTTAAATAATGTGATATAAATCGTTTCACATCATCTAAAATTTAGAAAGGGAGACATATCACATGATCATTATGTACACATAAATTTATATATTTACATGCATGACACTAACTATCACTATTACTAATTTTCAAAAGTCAAATATACTTTTTAATGCATGGTTTTATGACATTAAAGCATTAAAATTGTAAATATCAAACTTTTAACTATTAGATATACAGATATGTAAGTATTGTGTGGTATGTATATAAATTTCCCAAAATAACTAAACAATTTAATTCATTTTTTTTTATAATATCATAATTTTCTATGTAGGATTTCTGAATATATGAATTTCACTAGCTCATGTGAAATATAAGTAGAGTGAGAATCTCATTGAAAAATTCAAAAAAAACAAAATTATTCATGATTTCAAAGATAATGTGTGTGTGTGTGTGTGTGTGTGTGTGTGTGTGTGTGTGTGTGTGTGTGTGTGTGTGTTAATTGGCAGTGATTTTGTCTTTTTTTTCTTTTTTTTAAGAAATTGTTCTCAGAGAAAATTTGAAGGTTTCTCAACTTTAATGTGACAACCTTTCAAAATATTTTCTATCAAGTCGTCATTATAATAAGTTCTCAAAGTATCCTCCATTATATATGTAAGACATCTTGGACTAGTGGTTGAGAGCTTTGTCTTCACATTATAATGAATTCCCCCTCTCATGAATTTTGAATTTAAAGGTGACTTAACTATTTTGGTTGAGCCTTTCACGTTATGATGCTCCAAGTGTAGCATTGTGGTGTTCCAAGATTACTGTGGAAGCACTAAACTCTTTATCTTTTGGTTCCATGCCCACTTCAATTTTATGTTGTGGCACTCTGGTAACTAGCGTTGTGATGCTTGATAATGGCTCTGCAATGCTCTGGTGTGTCATTGTGGTGCTTTGCTCACCAGAACCCTACTAATGAAATCTCCAACATAGTGTTGCAGAACTAAGAATGGAGCTACGACAATATCCTTAAAATCTCCACTTCTTCAAAATAATAATATATTAAAAAATTAAAATATAATGTTAAATTCTTATGAATGGGTTTTAAGGTCTTTTTCAACCATTAGGATTAATTCCAAAGGAGTTTGAAGCCAGTGAAACTTGAAAATAAAAACGTTCATTAAATACATGTACAAAATATAGATATATCGAAAAAAAAATGAATACTAAACAACAATATGCATTGAAATCACTGCTTATATATTATACGATGCTACTTCACTTCATTAGTAATGGTTCTAAGTTGCTAAAACTAGTAATAGGGCCTACCCCAGGTGAACCCTACTAGCTCTGAATGCTCTTCAAAATTGTGAATAAGTAAATGAATTAATTCAATTTAAAATGAATTTCTAAGCTGCAAACAATTTAAGTTAAAACCACGCGATGGGTAAGTTTTAAATTATATATAAACTAAAATAAAAACTTTAAAGACTCACTATAGACTAACTACATAGCCTTTAAATACTATATTGGGTTGTTAGGCCATTAATCTAGGTATAAGCTAGAATAAATTTCTCTAATTTTCTTATTTGTTTGTGATTTTATTGTTATTTTTTTGCTAAGAGATGAATATTTTTTTAATGAGAAAAATTGGTATAGTTAATATTACTTATAGGAGGTAATGTTGGAAAGAGCTCAAATTAGGTTATTGAAGTCATTTAGGTCTGTTCGGGGCTGTTGCAGCTCGTTAAAAAGCTACTGCGTAGCAGCTGTGCTAGGAAGGCGCTTCGGGAAAGTTGTTTGTTTATAGTTCTTTACGATAAAAAGACCATATCTATATCCATGTCTAGGGTTATATATATAATTCCCTCAAGTCTTTCATGTTTTTATTGAATTTTAATTTGGTGGGTTGACTAATTGTTCTTAAATATTTTTAAAAGTTTAAATTTAAGTAAACTTTATTGATGGGCTTCATTAAAATTTAATGTGCTAAAGATTTTTGGAAATGCATAAAATTAGGTTAAAAGAGTTCAAACTTCACTATTGAAGTCGTTTACGGTCTATTTGGGCCAGTTATAGCTTGTTAAAAAGCTATATCGCAACAGTTGTACTAGGAAGATGCTACAAGGAAGTTGTGTGTCTGCTTGTTTTGTACATATTTGCAGCAGTTGTGTTGCAGCTATGTATGATTAAAAGATCTTTTTGCACATGTATTATTGTGTTGTTTATAAATAATCAGTTCCAGTTGCATATTTCACACTATAAAATAGAAATCTAATTTGAATATTACATAATTAGTGCAGATAGCTTACTAAATAGTGAGTAACAACATGATCAAATTAAAAATAAAACAATTAAAATGATAATTAATATTATCAACGTACTAAATTTCAAAGGCATGCAATCAATTTTTTGAGATAATTTATGCTTCAACAAGACTCTCCACTCCTGATCACTATTGGAGGTGAATCATCAAACTGATTCGCCCACCTGAATAAGTTACAATTCTCTGATATGTTCCTTGGATACCTGTAAAATTGTCTCTCATAGCTATGCTTTTATCGTGAACTATGCTGACAACAGCGTAGTCCACAGTACTCGTACAAGACACTGAAGGAACTAAAAGACCTCGAGATCTTCTTTTCTAAAAATTTAAAGTCACAAAGCACAGACCCTTAGAGACAACATTAATAAAAAAAGAATAATATAAATACATAATTAAAATTTTATGAATTTGGGAGGTCTTAGAGCACAAAGCATAAACTAATGAATAATCTCACTACAAGAAGAAAGTAGATCTTTAAAAAGGGTTTTGGGCTTCTTTCAAATCATATAAAATCAAGTACCACAAAGACCATCCAAAAAATCCACAATTATCGTATGACCGGAGAAAAAGGGGATCTTGGATTCCTTTAAACCATGAAAATTGTGCTTGTATGTCTCACAACACCATACAACAATAAAAGGTCATCCCAAAAAATCCAAATAGTCATGTGACTGAAAAAAAGAGATTCTTGATTGCCTTTAAACCAATAATATTGAGATCGTGTGTATAGCAAAACTATATCCTCACAAAGGCCATCCAAAAGAACCCCTAAGACAATTTATATCAGCATAGACCTAAAAACCTAAAAAAACACGCAAGAAAAAAAATCAAATTAAAGAGGCCATCCACTGGGGAAAAGAATGAAAAGTAATTTGAACCGAATCAAAATTCCACATGAGCATCATTGCATATAGCATCATTAAAATAAGCAAGAGTTGCTTTTGCAATGCATTACATAGATAACGAAAATCAGCGTACAAATTTTTTTCACCCATTAACTATTACACTTATTATCTGTTCTCTCAACTTCATTTTCTCCCCCAACAACTTCCTCATCCTATGTACAAGAGTCGTGTAAATCAAATTCAACATGATATTGAATGGCCTGGGCGATATTTGTTTGCCTCAATAGAGACATGTGATTGGTCCTCATCTACACTATTAAAATCAATATCACTACGTGAAGGATGGTGACTAATGTAGTTATGAAGAGCCATCATAGTGACCACAATTCACTTATTTTTTGAAAGCATAATTGGCATATCATGCAAAATAACCTATTTTTTCTAAACCTCAAATTTCCTTTCAATAACACCACATAAAAATGAGTGCTTCTTATTAAACATCTCATTTCTACCCTGAGCTACATTGTTGGATCTTTCAAAATCTGACATATGATATTTTGTATTAGGGAATGGCTTGATATATCCTATTTGTAATTGATATCCAACATCAACCAAATAATATTTCCTTGTAATTTTATTCATTAGTATTGTAAGATAATAAGTTTTTTATTTATTCATATTCAAACAAACTTGAAGGCGGCTTCAGAAATTTGTACTTGTGAGTTTAAGAGACATATTTGAATATGCGACTATTGTAGGTGCTTCCTTATCATCTGACCATCACAAAAGCAAAACACATATTGAAATAACAAACATCCATAATGTTTTGTGTTGGACACACATGCATTCGCAATATCAAAAATATATAATATTTTTATTGTTGGACACACATGCTTCCACATATGTTCCATTAATTGTTTCAATGCAATCCCAAGTTACTTATGTAAGATATTACGATTACCACGCTGAATTAAATTTTGGAATAGATGTAGGCAAAAATCTACCTTGAAATATGTCATATAATGTTGATCACATGAAATATCTATAGTGTTGTTTTGGAATGTAGGGTCTTAAAGACATATAATTGTTAATGAAAAGCTGGTGAGAACATCCAACTAACCGAAAAATATTTGTTAATTTTTTTATGAGAGTTAGAATCACTTCGTAACTCCTCTCATAGACTCATTTTGTAATGAAATATAGAGGGTTAAAGCTAACACCTCATTTGAAGTCATCTTAAATGAGTCATGGAGTCCATGATTTTTGGGTAGCTCCTCTAGTAAATTGATAGACATGGTTTGCGTCATATGAAACATGTTGTTAAATCTTGTGGAATGACCCACAAGAAACTCCTCAACCCACTTGTCACTTATGTACGTGGATATCATACAAAGAGAGCGAGCAATATATGAGTTGTAATACTCATACATTAAGCATAATACAACTGTAATTTTTATTTTCAGCTATTATCTATCCATGTTATTCATTTTTTATGCAATTAACACATATAAACAAAACAGAATTAGTAAGTAATGCATTAAAAAAACATTGATAGTGAAAATTTTAAAAGAAATGAAAGATGTCCAAAACTAAAAACAAACTAAACTCAAACATAATAAACATAATGCTCAGCTAGAAGCGTGGATAATGTTCTCATAACAATCAAACATAGTGATGACTAACAAATAAATTAAAATTCAAGCACCCCAATTGTGGTGAAAATAATGTAATAATCAACCCCACGGTCAGATGTCATTGACTATAGAACTCTCTCTTGGTTGAGTCTTCTAACAACTTCATAGAAAATAGGTAAAAATGCATGTTTTTTAAAAAAATTGTTGAGTTGCTTTCAGAATTTTGATAACTTGTTGAATAGAACTTGCATGTGATGCGCTAGGCTTATTAGTGCAAGAAGCTACTAATTTTGAAATCTGGCATGTAATTAAAATTTTCCCATCTTTTTTTCTTTTTATTAACTCTTGGTCATCTTGAATGACTAGTTGATCTAACTTCTTTTACGTTGGAGTTGGACCCTTTATTGCAATCAGCAATTTGCTCTGCGTCTACATACTCAGCTCTATCAGCATGCCCTCTCTTGTTTGGTGCCCATACCAAATGTACGACCCAACTTTTCTTCAAGTTCAAGGTCAATTTCACTGAACTTAAACTTTTTAGCGGTTGGCATGACCTACACATTAATTCATAATTGATATATTGATGAAATTGAAAAAAAAAAGTTGAAGGACTGAAATTTTCATAAATTAAAACATCCAATCTCTCGGTTGACCATTCATCTTAAAAATTGATGGTTCATCTTATCGGATCTCAATTCAAGCTCATAGATCTTTGCTTTAACTCTTTCTAGATTTTTTAGTCTTTTTATAATTGATCTCATTTATTTTTCAATTACATTCTATCATATTTTCTTCATGTTCTTCCCTTGAATTTTTTTATAATATTCTTTCATCTTTTCTAGTTAAAATAGAAGATTGGCCAATTTTCTAATTCCACCTCCTTAAGACAGATAACACAAAATATTAGCTTCACCTCTTTTCCCACATGACCAATGAACTGATTTATTTTGTCCATTAGTGTACCTGCATAAAAAGAACTAAGCCACATAAATTTGTGGTAGACAATAAACATATATCTAAGTACCATTTAAAATCTCATAGTTGAAATGGTAATAGAAAAGAAACATCTAAGTTCTATCAGCACATTACCACACCAACACACTTCGGCAAACACACCACCATCACCAAACCACACCACAACACCATCACATCATTAACACCAACCCCATCACCATCACCAGATCATTACCATCGCTCTGCCACCACCACCATCACCTCCATACAAATACCACCACAACACACCACAATCACAATCACATTGCATCACCATTACCCCCACCCCATCACCATCATCAGATCATTACCACCACCCTACCACCACACCATCACCATCACACCAACACCATAGCAACCACACCACCACCCCATCACTATCACCACGTCATTACCAACACTCCACCACCACCATCATACAAATGCCACCACACGACACCACAACCACTGCACCATCACCATCACTATCACCACCATCCCATCACCATCACCAGTTCATTACCACCCCCCCATGACATCAAACCATTACTACCACACCATATCATTACCATCAAGCCATCACCATCACACCAAGACCATAACATCATTACCACCACAACAACCAGCACAACCACACCATAATAAGAAAGAGAGCAACATAAAAACCTAACTATTCCAAATACATAAAAAAATAAATAGTTGTTTTATTTAGTAGATCAAAACTCAAGCTCATCCCTTTAGAGTTTGTCTTGAAATTTATAAGATTAGAAAGGTGATCACCATTCTTCAACATCGCATCACAAATCACATTAGTCAAGATAAACTCGATCTCAAATAACATGCATCATTGACATTGAAAGAATCATTCAAAAACAACCTAAACACTTCACCGGTCTAAACTGAGGACCAATCAGAGGCTTAGAAATTCATCTCAAACAGACACAACCCAAATGACCCAACCTGAGCACATATCGCAGCTCCAATCCTCACCCATTGAAAAGAACTTGCAAAAAAATGTTAAAACAACTACAAATTGCAAACTGTAAAGAGCAAAGACACCCATAACCACAAACTGAAGATACTCATAACTAAAATAACCAACTTAACTCCAAATCTCTTTTTTTCAGCCATAAATCACAAAGAGTAAAGAGATCACAAATCAATTTCTCCAAAGTTCATAGAGAAAAAATGAACATGGAACTTCTAAATCCTTCTCTTCTAAACACAAACCGCATAGAGCAAATAGACCACAAACCAATTTTACCCAAAGTTCCTAAAAAATTGAAATGCAGATCTTTCAAATCTCATTCTTCCAAACACAAGCCACAAAGAATGAAGAGACCACAAATTGAGATCTCCAAAAAATCAAAGAAAAAACAAAACAGAGAACTTCCAAATCATTTTTTTCTAACCACATACTGCAAAGAGTAAAGAGAGCATAAGCCACAAACCACAAATCATTACATACCACAAATCACAACATAAGGGTTGCCCAAAATAAAGATTGAAGATAAAGGGTAGAAGGTCCGAATGTAGGAGGGTGGAGAAAGCAAATGTTGACAATCTCTCATCAAAGTATGAAGAAAGTCAAGCCAAGAAGAAATAAGCAATGTTATCACTTAAATGGATTGAAGAAAGGGGCAATCAGATAATCGTGAATCGATTGAAACATCGAATGTGGGGGGCTCTAAATTATCAAATTTATGATGCGTCTTTATAAAAGGCGCAGTGCCATGCTTTCCAAATGATCACTTCAACATTTTGAAAAAGTACTGTAGCAAAAAAGCTACCACAAGCACACTCTTAGTCTAACAGAATTGACTTGCATGTGCTTTTCTTAAAATTGCTAGTACCCTTATGCATAACTAATAGGATATGTGACATGACACTCATAGGTGATGAGTTATTATGGTTATGTTCATAATATGAATAGTATTAACATCTATTTTGTATAGATGTTTAGTTAATTTTAATTTCATAGAAGAATGTATTTTTCTTTTTTTTATTATTAAAAAAATATGTAATGGCTCTAGGTTATGATGAGTGTAGATGAACCACTCAAACTTTAGAAATATATCACGAAGCTCGAAGAACCTAGAAGATGATGTTGAATGCATGCATGTATGCACTTAAGTAAAATTAAGTTGGAAAACATAAAGATAGAGCTTAGGTGCTCATTTTTCTCTTCTTCTAGTGTGTGTAATACTACCCAACCATATCAGGTAATATATTCTAATGTGCTCACTTTGTATGCATATTAGACTAAGAAGCATTTGTTAGGTCTTTTTTATCACTTATATTTGGTCTTAATTGTTATATAATAGGCTCTCAGGAAATAATTTTTTTTACTCAAACTTGAAATTAAAAAAATAAGAAGAAGTAAAAATAACCTAAATCCTTATGCAAACTCATTGTATGCATTCATGTTATTCCATTCTTCTTTTTCATATGGTTCTCCCATGCATATGTTGTGCCCATCTGGTCTATGAAGATGCAAGACACGTTTTGCATTATGTTGTGATGAAATTTTGGCCTAAATTACACTATAAAACTATATTACACACATTACAAATTAGAATTACATATAAATTAAAATAAATAATAATATAAAAATTAGAGCATTAGTTAGGAATATTGCATGCCCTTCATCAGCACTGAACTTGATTAATTTAGTTGAGTTGTAAGTCAATCTTCTTAATAAAATAATAGTTGTACTTATCTTACATTTTGTGAGACTAGATGTCATGATTTTGATGCGCCTACGTTGGTTAGCTAGTTGCTCTTTATTTGCAAAGTTTCAAGTCAAAAGTTCAAATTGGTTTTATTCCCTGGTGTATTTGAAATCTATAAGATTTTTATATCACGAGAATAAGATTTGAGTTATTACCTTCATGATGGCCCTCTCCTTAGTTTAAGATTTGATACTACTTATTTTATCTCACAATAACATAAGTTCACACCTCCTAAGCTTCTTTTCAATCTTGTGTTAAAGGAGCATAAAATTTAAACCATTAATAAAATATATAACTCAATGAATTTAAATCTCAATTACAAAATTTTAAAGCCCCTCTATAGAGTAGTTTGAAATACAATTGAGCCTCTTTGTACAAAAAAATTCCTACGCTTACTTCTTTGAGTTATAAAATGAATAATTCTATAATTTGAGCAATTCTGATTGATTTTCATAGTAATCAATCCTTAAGATAATAAAATAGTAAATACATATGAATAATAACCACTAGTTTAATTGAGACTTCTCTAAGAAGATCACATCTCTTGAGTTATAATTAACTAAAGTTATTTGCTTTAATAGGGAACATATCTCTAAAATAAAATAAACCCCTAATTTAGGTAGAGCAAATAATCTTCGGTAACATAGAATCATAATTTTTGAATCAAAATTTGTATCATTCGATTAATTATTAGATAATATTTTCATCTTTTGAGGTGACATTCTAATTTCAATGTCATTAGAAACTTTAAATTTTTTGTGGTCTATACAACATTTCACTATTATTTTATGATTATGCTTAACTTATGCATAGTGTTATATCCCATTAATTTTTGTGGAATGAGGTTGGCCTGCCATCTAAATTTATGTGCCACATTTTTTTAATGATTCTTTCTTCAAATATTATCATTACATGTTGCGTTACAAGCCAAATTTAATACATTGAGTCGTCTGTCGCTTGATTATATGCATAATTACTTCACAAATAGTGATTACAACATTTTTGTGTACATTTTTGTCACCTAATTGCATCAAAGCCTTAATGCATGTTATCTTGGTGAATATTTTGAAGTGATGTCAACACTATCCCTAATAATATTTAATTTTTTTCGTTTGATTCAATGTGTGCACACACAAGGACGTGCCACATGGCACAATTGGTTATAGACATGCTTATAATTAATTTTTATTGTAGTTTAGACCACCATATGATTAATCAAAATTCATACAAACTAGATGGAGCTACTTTACTTTTACACTCATATATAAGTTACCAAGGATCAAATACCTTAAGCACTTTAGATCACCTTATAAATGAGAGTGACCATTCCTTCAATAACATGGGACCATTCTATTTTAGATTGATAGCTTTTACCATCACACATGTGATTTAATTTGCTTAATCTTTAATAAAAAAAAACCATTCTAGTCATTTATTTTGTGAGTTACACATTTTTTGGGTCTAATAAGTAGGTCACTCTATATCACTTTATCACATCGCATCACCATTGTAAGCATAGTGTCTAAGTACTTAGTGGACACTTAATATCATCAAAAGAATTATAAGAATTATTAAGCATATTAAAGTTGAAATTTAAATCATATTTAATGTACTCTTAAAATTAAATCAAATATTGAATCACCAAATATCAAAGTAACAATAAAAATCCAAGTTAAATAAATTAAAGTTCAAATCTTAATCATATATGTATATATAATATTTCAAGCTAAGCTCAATGACCTTTCATTAGCCACATTTTAGCTCATCCTAAAGTTTTTACATTAGCTAACTATATTAATTTTTTTTCAAACTCTTTTAACTTTAAACAACGAATATTGATCATTATCTCACTTATGAATTGGATCCCTACTTAAGGAGATGACTCTTACTCTATTAGACATATCTAATCAAATTTTTATTTTAAGTTTTTGAACGAACTTAAGTATTTTTTAAATATTTTTTCAAGCTTAATTAAAATTTAATAATGAACATTACTTCCTTAAGTCTTTTAACCTAGTTACTTATAATTTTGGTTCCCTTAATCATCCTTATCTAACTTCATTGACTCTGTGTAGTGATCTAAATTCTCCTCAGTTTTGTAAAGCTTACTAGTATTTCTAGCTTTATGTGCTTCATTAATCATCTCTATTTAGACTAGTTGACTCTAATTATTAACTCAGATCTCTTTAATCTTGTTCATTCTTACAATAACTTTAAATTTCTTATAAGTTATAATTGCTTTATTAGTCATGTCTAGCCTAGTTGGTTCAAAACAACAACCAAGATCTTTCTAAATTTATTCAACCTAGTTCTAGTCCAAGTGCTCCCTTACGAGTCTTTCTTCCATTTTTACTATCATTTCAAAAATAAAAGTTATTTGTTTAGGGTTTATCATCCAAATCTTTTTCCTACTCGATACAAAGGATGGTTTGGGTTTTTTTTTGAGTAAATAAGTAATAGATGCAAGTTATTATCGTTATGTGTAAAATAATATCTTTTTAAATCAAGAAGAAGACTCGTTTTTTCATATTTATTGATATAATGATTTATAGTTCTTCTCCCAAGGAAACATTAGGCACAAAGTTCCATGACTGTTCAATATCTTTATTGATTCTAAACCTAGAAATTTTTGTCGTGATGTGAAATGGGCTATTCCAAACTTGCTTGATATGATTAACTAATCTTATTTTAATATCATTATTGGAATTCCTATTTATGGTGGAATGAACAAATCCATAAGGATAATACTTTTTTTCTTTTTTTGAAGCTATGGTAACCTATTTGTTGACTCTCTAAATAAAAATTTATCAACTCACATTTGTTTCAAGATTAATTCCAACAAATATTGCAACCATTGCTTGGTGATCCTATAGAGCTTGAAAATAGGTGGAAAACTAAGGGAACAAGATAGCATAATTAGCGCCATCTATAATAATGTTTTTTGGGCCTACTCATATTTCTCTATTGAATGTCCTTTTTGTAGTGTGGCTGAAAGAGAACCTTCGTTCAGTTGAACAATATTCCTATTTTATGCTTTTTATTTAATGTATTAGTGTCGGCACTATTTTTGGTGTGGAGTTTGCCCGTAAGAAGCTGTCGGTCATTGGAATTGAAATCCCGTTGCCCGCTTCGGAAGGACGTTTTTAAAAAAATTTAGTTTTGAAAAAGATGAAGTCAAACTGACCCCATAATTTTCATAGTTTAGATGAAAGAGCGCTTTACCTCAAACCCTGTATCTATCCCGAAGGATGAACACAAGAATTGAGGGTGAGGCTCGATCAAATAAACTAAAGAAAGTTATGACATCCGTTTGGTCTGCGAAACCAATGTATTGGCCGACAAGTTCCCCTATTTAATATAAGGAATTAAATAGGGTTTATATTGTGCTGGGTTCGGGATAAGCTTCCTATAGGGGCAAGCCCCTATAGTTAATTACATCTTAGATAA